>NC_050193.1:12493574-12708574 GCF_008315115.2 Sander lucioperca | reverse complement strand
TGTACATGTATGAAGTAGATGTATTTGGCCCTAGAATAAGTGTGAATTTTATTTTGCTCCAGTTTAAATATTTTCGACTCGCACGGATGCCTCTTCGCCTCAGTTTGCACCACCCTGGGCAAATTCGTACGGGCTTCCACAGAAGCAAATGGGAAACGGAGCGAATATTCGTAGGATGGAAGTGTAATGTGACCATTCACATCCTCACATTGACTTTGTTTGCAATTACACCGCTTTTATTGTTTACAATAAAACTCGCCTCATGTTCTGTCTGAACACACCTTCAGAATCAATTTTTTTCATAAATATGCACTTTCACATACAAACTAGCACACATTTCAACCGTTTTGTGGCCATTTACTACCTTGTTTGTGTTTATGGCTTTCAGATGATTATAGGTAAAGCAAACTCAGGCAGCCATATTGGAGGCCTAATATTGGGAAAGCTGAAACAACTTTGGTGTACGAGTGTTATCGTTAACTTTAAACTCTTAAATAAACTAGTGTGGTTTTAAAGTGATGATGGGTGTCAATATGTTACATAATAATTAGGGCTGTCAAAATTAACGAGATAATAACAAGTTATAGTAAGTTATAACAACGCAAATTCCTTTTAACCGTACTTATTTGTTTGACGCGCAAATAATGTACGTGTGTTCTGTGATTTGGGCCTCGGGCCATTCCGTAGTTTGGGAAATCAGGAAGTGATGCAGCAGTAACCACAGGTTAAAGTGGTCCGGAAAGATCTGGAAGGGAGTTCCGGCACCATTGATTAATAAGTAAATTAATCAAATTGGCAGTTTCATACATCAGTGTTTCCCATTTGTTTAAAATAATGCCAAATATCCATTTTAGTGTTTCCCCTACTCACTCTCAGCAGCGCACCGATGTGAGTCCATGCACATGTGGTTAGTCCACATGTCTGTAATAATAGCAGGACAGTCGCGTACTATCTGGTAAATGCAGCCTACCGGTGTTCAAACCGGTAGTGAACGACACAGAACAAAAGGAAATAACGATAGTAACAGGTGAACTAGCTTTAAAAGTGAGTTTTCTTAAAGTGCAGCAAATAGAGACTTTAAAGTAGTAAGAAACTTTATTTATTTTAAGTGTTAAATTTGTACATTTTGAACAGATAAAAAATGTGCGATGAATTTGCAATTAATCACGAGTTAACTATGGACAATCATGCGATTAATCGCAATTAAATATCTTAATCAATTGACAGCCCTTATAATAATATATCTTACCAAGCCAGATAATGTGGTCAGATAATGTGTAGATATCATGATGTTGCTTCTGTAGTTAACCAAACTACTTGGCCATCTTACCACCACTGGCTCAAAGCAATTTAGTGCACTGTGTAGCAATAATGTTACTAACGACTAATTGACTTATTCTGGCCACTCACTTTTACCTATGATATTTCTTTTCTAGACAAATGTTTTTATTGTTTATGCACGGTCAGATGGCCTATGATGGACCTTTAAGACTGTAGCTGTAGCCTCGGCCAACCTGAGATGCAATCTGATAATTGCAGAAGCTGTGCACTGGCTCGCTACAGAGCCTCAGCATGTTTTCTGCCTTGCTGTCAGTGGCTCAGTGCTGGCTAGCTGGAGTCTGGTCTCTTCTCGTCCCACCAACTGGGACAATTATATAAGACTTTCAAGAGATGTTCATGCATGACAGAGCAATGCAAGACTCAACAGTGGCCTCTAACTCATGGTCTTCCCTAACTCCTTGTCGTGTCTACTGAATGTGTTTTAGACAATGTGACAGATGAATAGGCCCATAGACACATGCGGAAGCTCACCTAACAAATAGTCATACCAGCTCAACAAACATACACTCAACAAACATTGCTAATACAATATCATGTCCGTCTGTTTACAGTTTTGACTCTTCAGTACAGATATCTCAAACATACTCAAACTACATAGATAATGAATCCTTACCCCAAGCTCTGTAACCAGGATGTCAGTAATGCTGCCCAGAACTGTCACACAGTCAAAAATATTCCAGGCATCTTTGAAATAATTCTGTGAACAGGACAAAAGAGAAAGATGAAAGAAGAGAAGACAGAGGGAAGAAATAGGGAAGGTGAGAGGGTGATGAGGTGACATGTGAAAAGAGTGAGACAGTAAAATGTAGAAGAACATGGATGCAGAAAAAATAGATAGGAAGAGAGAGGTCAAATATTGACCGAGAAATGGGTGCAAGGAGATGGACCATAGCCAGACCACATTGATATAACAAGGAAAATGATATGGTAGAAGTAGAAGAAGGATTAAAGTAATATTAAAACAAAAAAGATGCAGAAAGAGAGGTAAAGAGTGAGACAATGAGAAAAAGAACAAAAAATTCAGTCAGAAAGAGAAAAAGAAGGCATGTCAGTGTCAGACAGGAACAGGAAAATAAATCAGATAAGACAAATGGACACGCAGTGATGGATGGATGCCAGCAGACAAGCTAGGGACAACTTGTACTGCATCAGAACACCAGCCATCAAACATCACATACTGTAATATGCCTGTAGAGTACATCATAAACCAAACCATACTGAATTCCTTTTAGTTTCAAAAAACTTTTAGAAAAAAGAGCATCACGTCCCTCTCCAATGTGTAATCAATCCATACACATTTATCCACAGATATACCAACATAATTATAGATTTTTTTTAACTTTTCGCTTTATAAGTACAGAGACTCAAAGAGAAAGAGCGATAGTGAGGAACAGACACTGATGAGCAAGGTCTGCTTCTTTTGCTCTCCTACATATTGCCTGCAGCCAAACTGTGCATTAGATAAGTGGAGGGCCATGGAGAGAGCAACGGAGGCGACTATTAAAATAAACCACCTTGACAACTACACTACACTACACTACACTACACAACACACACACACACACACACACACACACACACACACACACACACACACACACACGATCATGCTCTGTGTGTTTAAGTGCACTCTCCCAGATTCAAATCCTATCCTGCTTAATCTCCACCCCCTATGTAATCTTTGCTTCTTTTTTTACCGCCTATCTGTCATTCACTCTCACTCTTCTAATTACTGTATTACCGTTCCCTCTCTGTCCTGTATCTCCTCCCAGCATTCATCCCTAAACTATCTCTTCTATCCATTTTTTTCCGCATCCACCTCCCTCCCTCCCATTCCTCTGCAGCTCCGATGACTGCACACTTTACCGTTTCCTATCTCTTTGCATCTTCGCTTTTTACCTTGAATAGCTCATTATTTCCCCACAGTTTCTCCTTAAATATGTAAACAGTAATGAACGGCAGACAATGTGTCCTAATGTAACTAAATAATAGACGGGGCAGCCTCCACAACATGAAACAGTGTCATTTAATTTGCTAAATCCAATGTTTTCTACATCTTTTAGCCCATTGTTTTGGTTATCAGGCTTGCAGGCATATTGAGTCTTACTGTTCTCACTATAAATTGCTTTGATTAGCTTTAAGTAGTTTCTCTTAAGACTTTTATTATTACCCCAAAACAAAACATAGAACAGTTTTCCTGAGCTATAAGGCAAGAGTGAAATTCAGTCAGGGTAAAGTGAATTTTAGGAGTTGCTGTCATCAGTTGTCATTGGCCAAGCACTCATTCTTTTGTAAATAAAATAATGTGGACACAGTGACCGATTTTCAGCACTTTCTACACAGATACAGTAAAGCAGTATATCCTGACCACACACACACACACACACACACACATATATATATATACACACTCACCAGTACTCCAAAGGCGATGATCTTGAGTACACACTCCATGGAGAAGAGGGAGGTAAACACTATGTTCAGGTTGACTAAAACAGCTTCATAGGTTTCAGAAGCTCCGTCATACTATAAACAAACACACACAGACAGCACACACATCCATACCAACAAACCAGTGTACAAATACACGGGGATGGATTGCCATACACACACACAAAAACACAAACACACACACACACACACACACACACACACACACACACCGCCAGGGACAGAAAGGAGGGCGAGTATAAAGACATATAAACGGACACACAGTTCAGCTCACCCAATGGAGAGTCACATATTCATTAAAAGGTTTTTTATCACAGGAAATAGTGTACACAGCAACATCTGAGTAAGTCCAGCCTAGTGTTTATGTTTTGTAACTGAGGTGGAGACAGCAAGAGATAAAGGCACAACGAGAGAGAGACATTAACTTCAGAAACTCAATAGTAGGTAATGTTATTTTGTTGGCGTGCATTACTGTTTTTATGTTTGTAGCATGTAGACGTTTACCTTCATCATCAGTACGATTGTGTTGAGCGCGATCATTGCCATAATAGTATACTCAAATGGCGGAGACACCACAAACTCCCACATTCGGTATTGAAAGCTCAGCTTGTTCTTAGGCATGTGGCGTGTCAGAGGTCTGGCGTTGATGGCAAAGTCTATACAGGCTCTCTGCAAAGCAAAAAAAAACAACAAAGTTTTGTTTTCATCCCCCTATAATGTTTTCCTGTCTTTCTTCTTTCCCTCCATCTTCTTCTCTACCCAGTTCTCTCCCTCTTCCTGCCTTCAGGTCCCCCTCCCAATACCCTTTTATCTCTATCTTCCTTCACTCTTTTTCCTCACCTCGTTCTTTTCTAAACTATAGTCCTCCATCATCTTGTCTCCTTGCTCTTGGAAGGTGATGATGATGAGAGCCACGAAGATGTTGACGAAGAAGAAGGGGAAGACCACGAAGTACACCACGTAAAAGATGGACATTTCCATCCGGTACCCCGGGCTCGGGCCCTGGTTCTCATAAGTCGCATCCACTGAATGCTTCAGCACCCTGCAGAGGAAGAGCAGGGAATGGTGGAGGGTTAAAAGCTGTCAGAAAACATGTGTGCTTCATGTGACTGCGCATGTTCAAGTATACTCACTGCGGCCACCCCTCTCCGGTAGACACAGTGAAGAGGGTGAGTAGGGCCCAAGCCACGTTGTCGTAGTGGAAATCGTACTTCTTCCACTCCCGCTTCTGCGCCTTCACTTCGTTATCACGTTCATACACCAGATATTCGCCCCTGAAATACACATATCACATCGTCAGCACAATGCGTAAAGGGGAGAGTTTGCTTCCAAATTGATATATTTTTCTGTTCCTAAGTAGATACTGTAGTATTGGAAGAAACAGAGACACTAGAAGTGTTTTAAAACCACATGAGGCAAGCATTATGCACTAAGGGCCTCAACAAAATATTGGGAAGTTGACCAGAACATTTTCACCGCTCAGGGTAAATACAGTTGGGTATTTCCTGACCTGCAGTCGCGCTCAAACTCTTTGGATTCATCAGTGCAGTAAAAGAAGCGTCCCTTGAAAAGCTGCACAGCCACCACAGCAAAGATGAACATGAAGAGTAAGTAGACAATCAGGATGTTGAGCACATTCTTCAGAGAGTTCACCACACAGTCAAACACAGCCTGAGGTTGGAGAAAGAGAACAACAGATGGATACATGTTGGTTATTGTATGAAAGAAACACATTGGATTGTAATTATGTGTGTGTTTTAGTCTTGAATTGAGGCATCAGATGGCATTAAAAGGTTAAGGGGCAAAATATGGTACATTATGGCCCAGTTTGTGCTGCTGTCTGGTAGTAAATTTAAAAAAAAACGTCTAATATACAGTAGCTATTTATATTATTTTCAGTGTGAATTGTTATATAATGATGAACAATAATGAATGTCAATTGATGTCCCCCATGAGAAAAGTAATGGTAACTCTAATCCGAGGTCAAACATTTTCTATGTAAACATACCTTGAGTTTGGGAAGACGTTTAATAGTCTTCAGAGGTCGTAACACTCTCAGTACCCTAAGAGACTTGATAGTGCTGATGTCTTTTCCTTTACTGCTCCCCCTGTATGGGTACACACGCACACCAAAGCACACAAACACACACCAAAGCACACACGCACAGGCACACGCACACACACGCAAATAAAAAGAGTCAGCAGGTTCAGGTGGGTATGACTTAGTCCTCTCGATTCCCAAATGGCAGTGTGGAGCCATTCCTTGATGGTATTTCTGTCCGAGTTAACTCAAAATGAGTAACTGCGTCTGGGTTAAATACATAGCAACACATGCAGCATTGCTATCATGTTACGCTTATTTCTAAGTGTGAGGTTAGCAATGTAGCTACATGCTAGAGTTAGGTGGTATTTTACAACTACAGTACATCATGCTATGGGAACAACTGGTGTCATTACTGTCTGAATGCTACCTAGTAGCTACACTTGTTTAACACTTTGCAATGTATTTCAATGCTTTACAAAGACGGCTAAAGCCTGGCCTTGCACATGCCCAGCTAATGGTGAAATATATTCATGCTGCATTGAAACCTTGCTTTCCATGATGCAATATTTCTTCAGCAGCTTGAGTGATGGAGAACTATTTTCTACACAGAGACATTTACAGAGAGAGTTTGAGAGCCATGTTAGCAGCTGACTACCTAAAGCCTTGTTAGAGTGGTAACTTACAGTGAAATGCCCTCCTGTCAACTTAATGACAGCTTACAAATGCTCCCCATTGTATAGTTAAACAAAGTAAAACAAACTCTTTAAACTTTGAACATATGTCGCAATTTGCTAGTGTTGCAATGTGTATAAATGTGGTGCAAACAGCCAAACTCTCTCTTTTGATGACTCAACCAGTTAATTTCTATCAATTCTAAACTACAACTAGGATAAGCAGGTTTCACAGCATTGTTCAAACAGCATGGAATCTTGTCTTGTGGGCCATTTTGGCAAAGACAAAGATATTTTTGCGAGCATTTCTTGATGATTTCTTGAAATGCTGAGCCAAACCTCTTTCACTTAAGCACTTTGGGCTTTCTAGGTACATGTGTGAGGAAAAAGAACTTTTGTTAAAGTACTTTAAGTAAGTCTGCCAGTTACCTGACTATGTACTTAAGTACAATATTCAATACAGGCGTTAACTGATGCTAAAAAAGAGCTACTTTGTAAACAGAAAAAAACACAACCTGTTTACTTAGATAACTGGCTAACTAGCATTATGGAAAACTTCATGGTACTTTAACTCCCTGCCCAGATTATTCAAAATTTTTCACATATCCAGTCTAAAGATCAGGGTAAAGAGATTAAGGTTAAAGATCACTGACAGTGGTCCTTAGGGGAGAAGGCAGCTGGGTGTACAGCTGCTTGTGTCTTACAGCTGTTATACCAGATGGAAGACTGCTGGTGGTTGTGTGACTGTAGACTTTGTGTGTGCAAGTGAGCACACATGTGTATGGGTGTGTGCTGTAAATGCTTGTGTAGGTGTGTGTGTGTGTGTGTGTGTGTGTGTGTGTGTGTGTGTGTGTGTGTGTGTGCGCGCGTGTGCATGTATTTAAACCACTCCTAGGTTCTGCATTGGATTTATGTTTTAAATTTATTTTTTGGGGCACTTTCTCACACTCTCTGTGTGCATTTGCTTGGTCACATTTCCCCCTGTCTTTGGTTAAAATTTCCCAGAAGTTTCCTTGTGCTTTTATTGTACTAATGGTATTTTTTTTAAATGGAATCTGTGTGATTGGGTTGAGGACCTGATGCAAGTTAACTTGAGATTTAGTTTGGTCAGAGTTGTTCCATGGTGAACAATGGAAAAAAAGGGAAGACCAGACAAGTACAGAAGTCAACTGTGATGGATGAAAAGGAAAGAGATGTGTGATCAGAAGAACAGGCCCTGAGAGTGCAGAAGGAGAAAATGAGGAGGAAAAAGACAGAGAACTTTACCCGCCGCCGCTGCTGCTGGTCCAAACGGAAAGATGATGGGTGAGAGACAGTGAGACAAAGAGAGAGGGAGACAAAAAGACAAGGGTGGGAGAAAGAAACAGAATGGGACACAGAGAAAGGAGGGATTTCAAGGGGAAAACATCCATATGAGAGACAGAAAGAAAGAAAGAAAGAAAGAAGAGAGAAAAAGAGAACACAATGCCTGCTTTTTATCAAAAAGTGTGACTAGAACACAGCACCAAACTACTGCCTTCATCTCGGATTTTATTAGCGATGTGTTTACTGGCCAGATGCTGCTTCTGTGAGTGACTATTACTAGTATTATTATTCAGCTGGAAAATACCACTGGATTAATTGTTATTATTCTAATTCCACCCAAATCTTCCAAATGTAGTTTATTTGAATTGTGGCAACAACAAACTCCCAACTAAAATCTGTAAATTAGCACTTCCTTTCAAAACAATAGATGAAACCTCATGAGTTATACTACATCATAGATTAAATCACTATTAATGAGGACTGCTAGAAATGCAACAAGGTGGTCACACTTTAAGCACATACATACTGCATACTAGAACAGACAGTGAATGTTGATAAAGTATCTCAAAATGTCATGGTATCCCTATAAGCTAACCAAACTAGGTCAGTTATCAGGCAAGTGTCTCAGCGTCGGGAGCCTGTCAGAGCATAAAGCTCAGTCTGGCTGCAGAAATGTGCAGGACAGCAGAACAAGCGGTCCAAGACACCAGCAGCCCTCAGACCAGACTAATTGGATTAAAGGAGCGATAAACATCTCCATTGAGACTGCTGAGCCTTTCTGGAGTGCTGTTTGATTTCCACCAATTGAATTAAGGCACTATCTGGATGTGTATGAGTCTGACTGGTTCAGATCTCTCCATCAGCCATTAGTGTCGTTAACCCCTATCATAGTTAAATCAGACCTTATTGGTTCAACTGGCTTAATTGATTGTGTTGTGGGTTTGTCTTTATGATAACATACAGTATGCACCAGCCATCTATTTATTAGCACATAGTTAACATTTCCATAGGAAGTATAGACTTAGTCACAGAGAGAGGAAATACAGACACACATATAAATATGTAACAGAAAGAGGTTAGATGACACAGAGTTAAGGACAGAAGCACACAGATATATACACAAAAACAGAAACACAGACAGGTTTATGTGTACCACATGCACAACTAGAAATTAGGGAGATATAAGAGATTTGTGAACACACAAAAGATTCAGAGAGAAAGACTGGAGCAAAAGCCAGTCTTATAGATGGAGCCCCATCACTAGAACCCTGGAGCACCTGCCAAGTTCATATGTTTCTTAAAGGACAAGCAATTTCTCATCTCCATGCTGGCCTGCAATCACCACCATTGTACTATAACAAATGAGTAGTAGTTGTTCAAATTGTTGACATTTCCTTTACATTTTCTAAATAACGTGTTGTCAAGCACATGCTACTGTATATTGCTGACATTTAGCCTCAGATAAAGACACATTTAAATCTTCATTCAAAGTGTGTACTTCGTATTCCAACAGATAAGCTGCAAAACCAAGATAACGTGAGACGATGTTGAAACAGGACACAGAATTGGTCTCTTAGAGTAAGAAAGGTGACATTTTTCATTGATGTTACAAAATCATCAATGGACAACTCGCCCAGAGAAGTGGCATAGATACTTGTTCATCTATTGACAATGATTTTAATTTATCATTGTGCAATGCAGCCATAGGACATGACATAAATAAGAAGAAATCCAACCACAAAACAGTACTTTTGAAGACTTCCTTAACAAATACAGTGAATGCATTGATTCGCAAAATAATGGCAAGTATACATTTATAATTATGTAATGGTGGATTTTTCCTTCAAGTTAATGGATACTGCTCGCCACAAACTACAGTGTAGTAGCACCATTGTTTGTTTCCCTAAATACCTAGTGGGCAGATATAACAGTGAATTTTAAGAATTGTAGTAACTCTGTAATGAGCATGGTTAGAATGAGGTCAAAAGATGCATTCTCCCAACTTTTTGTGGGCTCTTTTCCTACGCGTATTCCTTGTTGACCTTAAAGAACTCTATTGTGTAAACATGTTTGAGGCCAGCAGGATGAGGAGGAAGAAGTAGAAGAGATGTTGGATGTTGCTATGAAAAGTGAAAGAGGTAAAGGGATGGACAAAGAGCAAAAGAAGAAGGAAAGATAATTATAAGAAGGGACGGCCAGCTTTGGCTATAATGAACAACTTAAAGGTTTACTGCAGTTCAGCTTCCACATATTTAAGGAGATTTTAAAGCTGAGTGATCAGGACCAAACTCCAGACCAACGAAAAAATTAGGAGCACTGAAGAGACAATGTTAGAGGATATCATGCTAGGGAAATGCAAAGTGTAAGGGGTTTAATTTGGTTTACACATGGTAAACTTCCTAGCAGCTAATGTCTTAAAGACATCAAGAGTTGGGGAGGAACCAAGTATAGTTTATCAAATGCATTATGCAGCATGCATTCAATTATTTATGTCACTTAGCCATTTCCATTTTGATATACATGGATATGGAGACCTTGTGTCTGTATGGAAGCAGACCATCCTCATTGATGGAGTCTATGGAAGTTAGTCTAAGTTTTGTTTTAATTCACTTCCAATGAAAGTTGACAATATAGTTGCAATGAAGAAAATAGTCATATGGTCTCAAGTATCTCAAATTAAGGAAATCTGTGGTAATTTATCATCCCAGTGATTGAATTGCTGCTCACTCTCTTCCAAGTCAGATCTATTACTCAAGAAAGATGTCTTCAGTGCTGCTGTACTGTACATTGAGTTGTCACTTTACAAGTTTCACCTGTACAACCTAATAGAGTCCAATACAACAGTCCAGAAAAAAATGCTCTTTGTGTGAAGCCTATTGTTGACACTACCTTTAGAAACAAGGTTTATTGAATTGTATTGAAATGCATTTGATCGCACAGGTGTACAAGTAATAGCATAAACAGGTAACTCAATGTATTATATAGTTGCTGGGAAATGAAATGGATGGAGCAATCCCCCCCTCCCATCCAAGCCCCTCAGCTTTAGCTGGCCAACACAAGAGAAGGTTTGATGCCATACAAAATGAATGGCGAAGGAGCAAGCATATAGGTCTAACATTCCCAGAAAGACTGGACTTACAGCCATGATAACATTTACTGTTTTCAGCCCCGCATCACTAATGCATACATTTGAGGTAATTACAAATGGTCACTTACTTGCACAGTGAACGTGGCAGGATCAACACAGCAAGTAAATCTTTTTCTCCTTTTAGATAGAAAAAGCAATATCCAAAGGCCAGAGTTTATTGGTCTCCATGTGAGGATGCTTCTTGTGTCTACCACATCTACTATCATAACTCCCCCACCTGTTTCCCCACTCAGGTGTAACCCACACACAAGACCACAAAAAGTAAACATTTGTGGGGCATGTATGCACAGACATTGTTTTTTTCTTAAAAAATAGGGATCAAGCAGAACCATATATTTCTGCAGAACCTTATATTTCTGCAGATGACCTTTGAGTATTTGTGGCGGAGGTTACTGCATTACCTTTGCAAACTTATAATGTCTTCAAACTGCAGCAATATCACATTACATTTAACGTTGACTGCAGCCTAGAAAATCTTCTCCTTATCGATACAAAAGCATAACAGCAAATCCTAAAAAAAAAAAAATCACAATTCATGCTTTGTACCCAGCACAGTGCTGATAATCTACGCCCTAACTTTACCCAGTTACACAAATGTAACTGTATGTTATACTCACAGTCATGCAGATTAAGTAGGGTTTAAAGTACCTGCATTTCCGTGGAGATGGGTGTGGACATTTTTGAGAGCCAGCCAAGCATGACCTGGCCAGGCTCTGCATGGGCCTTTTTAACTCTAGAACGCCCTGGGCACTAAAGGGTTACAGGTGCAAAGAGTGGTCCTCACCTCTCACAGGGGGAAGAAGAGGTGGATAGGAAGGGGATGCTGGGATACTCTTTTTTTAACATGTTGGGGCATAGGGGGTTGGTGGAGGGGCTTAGAAATGGCAGGACTATAAGAGCAAAGTTGAATGAGAAAGACAAAAGGCAGAAGAAATGGCCAACTGTAGAGGATTGGCTATTTGTGAGAATAGGTAGAAAGAAGGTTTCATGAAGGAGGGGACAGGAGACAGGAGAATATAGAAATGCTGAGAGAGAGAGAGAGAGAGAGAGAGAGAGAGAGAGAGAGAGAGAGAGAGAGAGAGAGAGAGAGAGAGAGAGAGAGAGAGAGAGAGAGAGAGAGAGAGAGAGAGAGAGAGAGAGAGAGAGATAGTGAATATGTGAGAGAGTATGAAAGAAAGAACAGAAGTCAGAGAAAGAAAGAGAGAGCCCGAATTGAGCCATGGGTGAATAAAGAAGAACAGAGAAGGCTGTACTCCAAGGTGCCAGTGAGGCAGTAGATGGGCAGGAGAAGGGGAGCAAGGAGGGATGGGGGAGGACAGCGGGAGGCAGGAGAGAGACTTACGTGAAGGCGAAGGCCACCAGAGCACCACTAACCACTATAAAGTCAAGGATGTTCCACAAGTCCCGGAAATAAGAGCCCTGGTGCAAGACCAGGCCCAGATCCACCATCTAAAGGAGAAAAAAAAAGAACCTGATTATGAGATGTGAACCCTTGGGTATGGATGTGCAATTCAGCCTTGGTGTGCATTCGAAAGTGTCTTATCCTAATTAATGGGCTGGGGTTCTTAATAATTCAGGAGGAAGTTGTTGATTGTTGATTCCAGACATTGCCTTACCTTTATCAGCATCTCAAATGTGAATACTCCTGTGAAGACATAGTCAAAATAGCGTAGGACCTGCACAAAGAGAAAGAGGGAATGATTTGCTGCTGCATCCATTTAGTGGAAAGGAGTGTCAGAGTGGATATGCACAGCATGATGATTTTCAAATTAAGATTTCAAACCAATAATTTTACATTGGAGTGCGATTTACTTTTATAAATGTTATCTTAACACATAATTGATAACTGATAAAATAGTATGATACATATATTGTATTATCTAATATTGTTTTATTGGTACATTTAAGAATTTTACAAATCAAAATTTAAATGAGATTATGTCTAACATCCAATCCATATCATGTTGAGTACATGTGGCAGAAGCAGTCCTTTTCAAATGATATTGTAACTGTTTATTATACTTGCATAAACATGCTGTAGCCTACTGTATGCTGTTTTCCTCTGGGTACGTTTGTAACATTTTAAAATCTGGGAAAACCTAAATATTCCTTTTCATTTTCTACTGACAACCAACATAATGGTAGGAGATTTAACTTTTTTTATTTTTTTTATTTTCGTTTTGTGTGAAACTTTATATGATTTATTTATTTATTCATTGATGCAGCTCCACACATGTAGAGGGCTGGCATGACACTACAAAGAAAAAAACAACCAGCATATTAAATAAAAACAAAAGCAATATGTATTGTATTCACATAATATTTCATGCAACAAAAGCATTAGTACATATACAGTATGTACGTTGACTTTCTTACATTGTTGCGAGGGGATTCGGGCCAGACAGGGTCTTCAGCAGCCAGGGCAATACTGCTCATGGCAATGACCAGCAGGATAGTCATCTCAAAATAACTCAGGGTGCAGATGTAGTGACACGCCCGCCGAAACCTAGGAGCAGACAAAGACTTTTTGTTTTCTCTTGCATTAGTGCTATGCATACCATTAGATCTACTTTGTAAGTATAATGTATTTGCTTTTTACTCTAAAGGCTGTTTTATGGTTCTGCGGAGGCTCCACGCAGAGCTTTCGCCGTAGCATACATAAGTGGCCTGATGTTTATACTTGTGCGCTGGTGTGTGTGTCGAGCTGGCATGTGTGTGTGTGGGGAGTGTGTGGCAGAGCGAGGGAGAAGTGAGAGAGAGATTAGCTTTGGAGCGAGTACCGACTCTAGAGTCATAGTGAGAGAAACATAGTGATCATAGTGAGAAGTGTCTCCCCTGTGTTTTCTGACCAAGATGGGAAATCTGTAGCAGGAGAAGTTAACCCTCTCCTTGATTTCATGTTGTTTATGGAGAAGGAGAACCAGGAAATGAGTCAGGGGAAATGCAACGCTACCAAGCCACGGCCGGGCGACGAGCGTCGCTGCGACGTGTAGTTACATTTTTGGAGAGGTGCACGTCAGGCTACGGCGTAGGGTCCGGCGTAGATGCAGAGGGGTCTGCAGGGATATGCTGTCGATTCGACACAGAAGCATAAAACAGCCTTAAGAGTGCTCTGCATATGTAATGCCGCTTTTCCATTACATGGTACCTGCTCAACTCGCCTCGACTCTACTCGCCTTGTTTGGTTTTCCATTACGAAAAAAAGTACCTGGTACTTTTTTTTAATACCACCTCCTTCCAAGCGAGCTGAGCCGATACCAAAACGTGACGTGAAAGCGACAGACGGGGGTGTCCTGAACAAACTCGCCATTTTTAAATAGTTTAGCCAGCTGTGGTTTTTTTTTGCTGCCTCCAGCTTCATTTGAAACAAAATGTGTCTTCTGGCTGTGGCAACAACAACACACCTTCCACGTTCTGTGTGTGCGTCGCCTTAGGTCACAGCAGTTTACTGCGGCGCCGCTATGACGACCAGCCACACTGAGGCGGTACTAAAATCTGCAATGGAAAATGGATGTACAGCGCGTCGAGGCGAGTCAAGCAGGTACCATGTAATGGAAAAACGCCATATGTATGTGTTAGTGTGCGTGCACAAGTGTTGTAGCTGTGACTGAATAGTAGATCCATTTTCCATCCCCATCCACAAATGCTGGGTGAATACCTCAAGAATGTATTTCTGTGTGTCAGCCTACGTGGATTCATAGAGTGGAGGTGAGTGTGGGTGCATGCGTTAGTAACCATCCCACTTACGGGTTGGTGGTGGACAGGATAAACATGGAGCTGTAGGGAGGCATGGGCCTGGGTCCTCCTTCCCTTCTCTTCTCATCATCATCATCGTCCTTATCCTCCTTCGCTGGCAGAGGCTCTGTGTTGGCATTTTTATTGACTGGACCAAAGGGGGCGACGACGACGACATTAGTTTGTTATTTAAGAAAACAGTTCAAGTAAAGATAATAGAAGAAACACAACACAAATTAAATCTGCCCTTACCCTGCAGAATGGCATTGGTGGATGGAAAAATTGGCATGTCTACAGCTGTGTAGTCAGGGTGGGGCAGCCTAATGACACTGTTGGTACGGTGATGGGCGATGCTCCCATAGCTATCTAATGTGACTAAACTCCCACGAGTGCCACTGTTGGCAAGATGGAGGGCAGATCCAAAGCCAGGGGCCACAGTGTGGTTGGCAACTGGATTAGGGTGAACCTCGCTGGGTGGGGTAGAGCCAGAGACCAGTTTGGTATTCATGAGGTTGTCCATATCCTCACTGTACTGGCTGTCCTGCCTGGAGAGGCTCTTTTGAATGGGCCGTGTGGTAGAGAGGTTAGGGACACTGCAATCCCTAGAAAGAGGGAGTAAGAAAAAGCAATTGGCAATAGAAAAAAAGTTCAGATGGAGTGAGGAGAGATGATATCCGGAGAAAGGTGTGATAGGAACACAGACACAAATATGAGTACAGAGAAGAAATAATAAGCATAACGTTTTTGGATCAGACAACTTTAGAAAACAGAATTATTTGTGAATATCCATAAATGTCATTGTTGCAATTGATGTTTGCATCATATCTACAGCCGCGTGCAATGGACATACTTCCTTCTGTGCTGGCACATCCTCTTCCCTTCGCCGTCTGTTTGGTTGCCATGGCGATTTCTTCTTGGCCTCCTCTCACTGCCATCCCCAGCTCCCTCCTGCTCTGCTCCTTCTCCACCTCTGTCAACCCCTTTGCTCTTATGTCTCCCTGTTTTTCCAGCTCCTCCCCCGCCATCCTCGCCATCTTCGGCACTTTTTCGATGTGACCTGGGCTTCCTGTGTTCTGACTGCCCTCCCCCTCGACTGCCACTCCGGGTGTGATGATGGCGCCTGGAAGGCCTCTCCTCTGAGCCTGGCCCAGGAATCACTGTAGCATCCAATCGGACATGAGAGGTGGGGTGGTGGTGCTCGCCTTTACGACTCCGCCTGCTCTCTGTGGACTCACCCCTCTCCAAGGGAGCCCTGACTGGACCTGAGCCGCCTCCACCACCCCCACCTACTTGGCCACCGTGTTCGTGGAGGTGTGTTTGTCTGTGGAGCTCATCAGCAGGATGGTGCTGGCTGAAGCAGATGTCTGAACTGTTTGCAGTGGTCTTGTTGGTGTTGTTGTTGCGGTTCTCGTGGGGGTCGACCACCAACGGTCGATCCAGGTGGGTCTTCATGTCTGGACGGATGTGACGTGAGAAGTTCACCTGCAAGGAGAGGAGAGGATAGAGAGGCAGCATGGAGGAGGAGATTAAAGATATGGAAGGGACAAGAGGAGGAGTTACAATATAAAGTTATAATTCACAAGTCTTTTTAATCTATACATATACAGTATAAACACTATACATATATAAACACCAGGTAAGCAACGTGTTTACATAAGTCATCATCATCGCCATTACTTGTGTACACTGATAGCACAAGTCTAGGGGGCTTTGTTTGCCTTTTCCTTTACATTGTTTTGCTCCTCCCTCCCTGTCCTTGCCTTCCAGCGTTCGTCAGGATCCAGCTCGTTATAGAGGGCCTCACGGCTGGACACCAGAGTCTGCCTCCTCAGCTCCTTGGTACGTTGTTCCCACACTGACTTGTTGATCCCCTTGTTGTTGTTCTTCTGCTGCTCCTTACTGCAAAATGAAGCATGGTGGAGAGGGAGGAGGAGATTGACAGAATTAAAGATAGGTTTCAAAGACTGCTGTGGAAATATACACACTAAAGACCTGAGCATGATGTGAAAACCAACACCAAAAATATAAGTACATAAAATAGCCAAGGACATAAAGACACACTGGGGGCCACAGATATTTAAAGGGGTCATTTGGCTTGACCTATAGAACAAGGCAACTCAACAAAACAAAGTTCTGGGTGTCTACACAGCTTGCCAAGGCGCCGGGCAGGACAGCCCTACTTCGGTAAACCAGGTGAGGACACAAGGAGAATAACACTGAGGCAAGGTCAGCCTTTGTAATAATAATCTATAATCAACCTACCTTCTAAAGTATACAGTTTAATGAACAGGCTTTATGCACCCCAAAATCCCTATCAAGATGAATTGAATAAATGGCAAAGTCACAATGATCACAAGAATCTGTTATTGGTTATAGCGACTGAGTTTATATCTACTTGATAGAGAAACACCCAAAAACTGTCAGTGACCACCTTTCTTACCCAATAAAACTTCTGCCAGTAATCAACTTTAACTTCCTTTTCTCTCAGAGCCAATAGTCAACCACAATAAAAAGCAACAAACCGTACTGTGAGGTGCAGGCAACAGAAAATGTACTCCCAACAAAAGCCAACACAAATTACAGCTAAAGAAAGCCAGGTATGTACTTCATAGAAAAGTTAGGTACAAAAGGGACAAGGAGAAAAAGGAAAGGAGGGTTTTAAACAAAAGAAAGCAGGGAATGGTTGTAAAGTCAATAAACAGAAAGGATTCAGAAATGAATAAACAAATAAATAAATAAATACCAGTCCAGAAAGGGGTCGGTAGCGTTGTGACACTCACTGTGTACTTTGTTGCTGAGGAGGGAAACAGCTGGTGAGTGAGATGGCACGGAAGAACAGAAGGAGGATTTCATTCCAAAATGGGCTATCCATGAACCATTTAAAAAAAAACAGCCAGCTTATCCTGACAAATGGTCACTATTTGAATAAATTGTGTTGTAAAAACTAAATTACTGCTAAAATAATTCAAATATATTCCTGAAATGCAAAAGCTGAACAAATCTCAAGAAATTGTAACATTTTTGCTAAAAAGATTGAGCATTTTGGAATGTAACCCTTCACACAGAAACACACACGTACACACTCAAAACACATGCACCCAGACATTCACACACACTCACCTCTGCAGTTTGTTCCATCTGTGAAGCTAAAACAATCCTATTTATTTTTCGCTGTCCTCCTTTTTGCACACTTTCTCACAAATTGCATCTTTCTTGCATCACTCACTTATTCTGCATGACTACTGCTGTCCTGTCCTGATCATTCTTTGCTTCTTTTACCATATCTTTCTCAACTCCTAGCATTAGCTCTGACGTTCCTATCTGTCTGAACAGTATCTTTAATTTTTTAAATCTAAATTGACATGTTTCTAGCTTTTTTTTCCCAGTTAATTACACTTTTGTTCGGAAAATTCTTCATTTCCTACCCTACTTTTCCTTCAATGTTCCTATCATTTCAAAAAAAGTGACATTAGCCCCTTTCTCGCTTCACTTTTACAGTCAAATTCCTCATCATTTAAATCTAATATCCCTCTTAAGATTACACTACGAAAACAAAACTACATTTCCTCTCTTCTATTATGGTCCCATGTGTTTACCACCAATGAGAACAGGCGTTTTCCCCCATGATTTTAATGCACATTGCAAAGATATTGCACTAAAAAAATATAATGTACTCATACTGTTGAGCCTAAGTTGATGATGATAAACCCTACAAAGGGTGACACAAAGTTTTAAAAAACTAACGAGAGCATGTTATGCTTTGCTATAGAGCATGCTGACAGTTTATCATAATGTCACTGTAATCACAAGCTGTAGTGCATTAACTACTGAAAACACAGTAGTGAAACTCCTTCCAGCCTTTTAGACAGATTCACCAATTTGAATTCCTGCAATCTGTTTAGATTGTATGGCTGTTTAAGGGTGCACTGTGTGTCATTTTGAAAGTACTAGTGTTATGTAGCCTTACAACTGTTTTCCATGGGGTTTATGTAGCTTTCATGGCAGCCTCCTTTCTGAATCTACCATAGAATATCTTCTTAAGAGATTCTTCATGCTCCACTGATGTCCCCAAGTTTAAAATCCCTGGTTGGAAAAACAAGGCCTTTCCCCATCAAATGTCAATGTCTTTCCTTTCTTTATACTAAAAAAAGGAGGGATTTTGGATTTACACTGATACAGTGGAATGGAACGCACACTGCTGCCCTAGATTACTAGAACTGCGATATAAAGTTTGTTAAAAAACAACATGTTAAATTGTAATCCAAGACCCTACTATCGACTCTACCCTAGCCTCTTAGGTTTTAAAGTACAAAAGGATTAAGCAACATTTAGGGACACCTGTCATATTTTCTATATACAGTATGTGCAGGTGGCCAGGTGGGCAAACCTCTCTCTCTCTCTCTCTCTCTCTCTCTCTCATACACACACACACACACACACACACACACACACACACACACACACACACACACACACACACACACACACACACACACGTGCACTGCATTGACAAATACATATTTAACCTCAATAGGACTCCCAGGTAAGGTTTACTGGTACACAGATACAAATGCTTACACCACAGTGTAGTACAGTAATTCACGAAATGACGAACAATCATTGACCATGTTTATGTTTGCCTCTTGGACATGTTTGTTCATTGCATCTTTACAGTATGTGTGAGATATAAAGTGGGCAGAGGCTGATGTGTCAAAGCGGTAAAGGTCACAACCGTGTGTATGTGTTGTGTGTGTGGTATTCCTAAGCAGACGTGGGTTCCCCTGTTGTGCTTTTTTACGGACAGACCATAAAGTGGTATGTGTGTGTCTCTATGGGCGAGTGTGTGACCTTTACCAGGAGTGAAAGGAAAGACCCCTGTGGTATACAGAGAAAAAAGATCAAAGACTCTGACTCTTCTGACCAGAGGAGGGCTGGCCCAGATCAATCCACACTGGCTTAGTGTGTGTGTGTGTGTGTGTGTGTGTGTGTGTGTGTGTGCGTGTGTGTTTTAGTATGCATAAAAGAGTGTGACAAAGAGAAATAGAAATAAAAACAAGAAAAGAGAGAGAAAAGCTGACAGAGAGAGGAAGAAAAATTAGTGCAAATGTTCCACCCTTAAAATCCCTGCCTGGCGTTTTACTGTAAAATGGGTACAAAAACAAGAGTGCACAGTAAAAGAGTCAGAAACTCACGCTGCAATGGAGAGGTTAGCAGCCGACAGTGGGCTGACTTCAGCCACCTCCTTGGCTTTCTGCAGGGCAATCTTCTGACTGGCAGCCTCCTCTTCCTCTTGTTCATCCTGCAGAAAGAGAGATTAGGAAGGAAATCAAAAGCAAAGAGATGAATGAGATGAGACTAGTGCAAATGAGGGAAACAGAAGTCATTTGTTGAGTAGAGGAGCATAACCCTTGTGATTTTTAGCATTCAGAAAATGAATAGTAGCCTACATAGTTTAAAAAAAAAAATTGGACTGTCGTATACCTTGGTCAGTTCCTGTGCGTTGGCTAAATTGTCCACAGCGATAGCCAAGAACACATTCAGCAGAGTGTCTGAGCACGGAGTTAAAGGAAATCCAGCATGTAGGAGTTTGTTTATCCATGTGTATACAGCATACACGTACTAAAAAAAGCAGAATGATCTGTTGGATCTTACTAGAACCAATGTCTTAGCCAATATATCCATGTTACAATAACAACCCCATCAGTTTCTGGTTGGACCTAGTGGGATACATGACAAAAAATATGCAGATTACAGAATGAGCACTATGGTGATTAAGATTACCAAAATAAGTGTGAATATCTGTGTCTGTACATACGATGCGTCTGAATTTGCATGGACGTGTATTCAGTCTAAAGTGGTCAAACAACATTTTTAAAGCATATGTCTTTATATATACAGTATGTGTGTGTGAGTGTTTTGTGTGCTTCTTTGCATTTTCACTGTCAAAGGATACAGTTGCCAAAAAGTGTGAGCACGATGAAGAAGACAGAGAAGGCCATGCCCTTGTTGACTCCGCCCTGAGACTTGATGCCATCGTACATCACCATGTTCCAGTCCTCGCCGGTCAGGATCTGGCGCGCGTGCACACACACACACACACACACACACATGATTAATTATGCTCTGATATAAACACGCATAGACAATATTTATTCATCTAAAATGACTAATGACATTTAAGAAAGCAAAAGTACCATTCTACATTTTTTACATCTTCCTTGCGTGCAAATCCTCTTAAGTCCTTTAACCGTTTTGTTCTAATCCAACCCTGGTCTTCTCCTACCCTTCTGCCTCCCTCCCTCCCCCAGCCTTGCCCTCCCTTCCTCCCCTTTACATCTTCTCCTTTGCTCACCTGGAACACTGTCATTATTGCTGCGGGGAAGGTATCGAAGTTGGTCGGAGGAGTGCCATTTTCAAAATTAAACCTAGGAGGGGAAGAAAATAAATGGGTGAGAGAGATTGAAAAGAGAAGTGAGAGCAAAAACACAGAAGCATTTTCCAAGTAGAACAAATGTTTTCTGTTTTTTTTTTCTTCTGAAAAACGACTAGCCAAACTAGCAACTAAGAGCAACCAATGTCTTAGTAGAATATTAAACGCAAACTATTAAAAAGGAAGGCGAGGGGTAGAGACACAGAGAGAGAAGACAAGGAAAGGAAAAGAGCACTGACTGTCCTCCAAAGAGCTGCATTCCCAGCAGAGCAAAGACTACTATGAAGAGGAAAAGCAGGAAGAGCAAGCTGATGATGGACTTCATGGAGTTGAGCAGAGAGACGACTAGGTTACGCAAAGATGCCCAGTACCTGTTGAAAACCGACAGAAAGCGTGTGTTGAATTGGGTGCAATGTTATGTCCATTGTATGAATATAAGAAATAAAATAATAATAGACTTACTTGGTGACTTTGAAAATCCTCAATAACCTGAGAGCTCGTAGCACACTGATGCCAAACGATGTGCCCGGCTGGATGATGGACCACAGCACTTCAAATATACTTCCACATATCACCTAATACAAACACAAGCATATGCAAGCATGTGGTTATTCATCATAATGAGCAAACACTGTGCACACATCAGCAAATCATCACTATATTTGTGTCTGTGTCTGCGCATGGTTATGTTTTCACATGTGTGCACATACAGGTGTAAAATGAGTGTTTGCACCTGCTTATGAGTTTGTGCTTGTTGTGCGTGTTTATTTGTTTGTCTTTATGTGGGGTCACCAGGTGCTCTGGGACTCACAATGCAGTCGAAGCAGTTGAAGGAGGAGTTGAGGTAGGCCTGCTTGCCCAGACCATACATCTTTACACACATCTCCGTCAAGAATATCCCCAGGAAGATTAATTCAGCAAAATCTACATGGAGGGAAGAAGACAAGAAGAGAGACGAAAGAATGGCAGTGTTTTGTGATAACTGTATTTAAGCATGCATTTTAAATACAAAAAGCCATTTTGTAATTCGAGTTTGTTAATAAAACCTGCAATTTGTATCAAAATACGTTGAAATTCTTCAGTTTTTGTATTCTTAATTAGCAAATATGCTTTTCACTCATCCTCTAAGCTCAATCTCTCACTGTGTTGTTTTGTATCCTAGGTTACACCATTCGGGTGAAGTATAAACCATGGGTATATAAAATCTATTGTTTTTATTTCATATTTGCATCTTCTGGTTTCTATATTTTGGCTTATTTTTATTTTGTTTGTCATTTCAATTGAATTTAATTCCATTTGTGTGTGTGTGTGTATGTGTGTGTGTGTGTGTGTGTGTGTGTATATGTAACGTTTATATTTTAAAAACGAGAGAGAGAAACAGCAAGAATTTGTGCGGAAGACATTGCGTGGTTGGATGTGCTTGTGTTAACTGGTTGGGTCAGCTCTTTCATGGATTTAGTCACATTTACTTAAGAATTTTCTCACCCACTCCCTTCCAGTAATCTGTGATGAGAGTATTTGTGGAGATGATCTGTGCATGCTTGCACAAAGTATGCATGTATCCCCCTCCCTCCTACTCACATAGAAAATCCGACAGTGGGTCTGGCTGGTCATAGTGCACTACAGCCACACACATAGTGTTAAGGCCCACCAAACACAGTACGGTCCAGTAGAAGGCCTGGGACTTAACAACGTGTCGGATAAGGAAGCGTAGCCGTCGCTCCCGCCGCTTGAAATCTGATCCTTCGAGCTTTGAGCTCTTCAAGCTGGCACGGGCAAACGGTGACCCTGAAAGGATAAGCAAGGCAAATGGTTCAGTGTAAGATTAACAGTGAAGTGAACAGTGAAGTTAACAGTGGTTTATTGGGATGCTTCAGCATCTTGGAAAAGCGGAACTGTCCACAGTGTTTTCTGCCTTTCTGATTTGTGACGTAAACACAGTAAGAGGTACAACAATTACAAAAATCATACACAACAAAACACTCTACTTGAGCACATACAGTAATAATGACACATGCAGTAGATGATATATATCCCGTTGTTGCCATGGGAAGTAGAAGAGTATGGGGAATAAACAGAGTGAATGTCATTTAGGAAGAACAGCTTCAACTTGGATTCTCCTGATCAATCTGCTCATGAGAAGAGCAGGCGAGTACAACATCACTTTCACTACTCCACGACTCTTTTGCTTCTTGAAATACTCTCTTTTTTTATATCTGATTATATTTTTAATTACAATAAATATTGATGCATAATTCATTTTCAGACGCATATGATCTGTACTCATTTTAGCAGATTATACCGTCTATTGCGGTGTCCAAATTACATGATGTCTAGTGCACAACATATACTACGTAGAATATTTTCCTTTGTCCTTTTTAAGTCCTTTGTCTTAGGAGAAAACAGGGAGAATTGCATAGCGTGAGAAGGCTAGAGGAAGAGGGTTTGGAGGAGAGAAGTAGGAAGGAGAAAAGAAAGGTGGAAAGATGAGGGGGGGGGTTGAGGAAAGGGGAAAAAAGTAACATGAGGAGAGAAGTGCAGAGCAGCAGAGGAGAGGAAAGGAGAGGGAAGGAGAGCAGGGTCAGGTAATGCTGATATGCAAGATAAGATAGCATCTGTATGTACCTGTGGTTTGCCTTTGAGTGTGTGTGTGTGTGTGTGTGTGTGTGTGTGTGTGTGTGTGTGTGTGTGTGTGTGTGTGTGTGTGTGTGTGTGTGTGTATCTTACCTACTGCCAGATCTCCGTCCCCTTCCTCTGGGTTTAGCAGCTCAGCTTTGCTCTTATGGTTTTTTGTGGCTCTTCTACGGGAGCCTGTAATAGAAAAAAAACTACTGTTTAATCTGTAACACAACATAACTGGTATGTTTCATTTATTTGGATAATTTCTTTTTTTAAATCAGCAAATTCATACCATCATATTCATTTTCATTGTCATCATCCGCCAAGATGACCTCTTCTACAAAACACACATGAACAAAACATGTTAATATGCCACAGTCAATTTATATTGAATGACGTCAAGAATATCTATCAATCTTTTGTTATCATCAATTGCCATTTCTCATTTTAATTAAAAGTGGAAACAAAGTCTCTGGCCTGCACCTGTGCTTGCAACTCATCCCTCCCTCTTTTGTTTTTTAGCTTCCTTGTTTTTATGTAGATGGTCTTTTCAAGAAGATCAAAGGTCTGTCCTTTCTATCGGCCCCTTTATCCACTCCTTCCAACATCCAACATCCAACCCTCCATTCCTCTTATCTTCTCTACATCTTTCCTGCCCTCAGCAGATGGGTCAGAGTAAAAAGACAAGAGAGATAAAGAGAACTACGGACAAACACTGTGTCTTCTCTATCCCAGCATCAAACAAGTGTCTTTAATCCGAGCCACAGCAAAGTAAATCAAGGCTGTTGACATATATTTACCTGTTCAAGTAACTGGCTATAATTCAGGTTTGTTTGTGTTACATTCTGAGGAGAGCTATACCTACGTTATACCTCCCCAGAAACTTGCCTGATAATTTAAGCTTCATGACTGAGTTGTTTGATTGTGAATCGTGATAGTTAGTGTGCTTCTAACTACTTCAGTACAATGCTCATATTTTATTCTTGCAAATAAAATATAATTAAAATAGATAAGTATCACCCAGTGACTATAGATCATTATTTCCTGCTGCTGCTTCACAGTCAAATCCACCAAATTATCTTCGCTTGAAGGCAGAAAGTGTCGAGTTTGCTTTAATAATGTCTCCAACATTTTTATTTTTATTTATTGTTATTTTTTAATTTAATGACAATGCATTAATGAATGGACAATGGATTAATTACACAAATGAACCACACATGTAGGATATGGTACATACCAGCTTTGCAGATCCACTCCAGATAACCGTTGAGTTCCCTTTCAATCTGCTGCTGTCTTCTGAGCTTCATGAACTCACTCCTGTTCTCCACACGCTCTCTCTCTTTGGCAAACTCCCTGTAGGGACACACACACGCATGCCACACAAATTTAGACACTTTTAATTCAGATACCATGCATTTTTAGCGTGACATACATGCAATAAAATACAATCATTTTTAAATTCATTTCCAAATCTATGCAACTACTAATGTACATAGTATTACTATAGAATTAAAAAAAATTGATATGTACACACAACCTTTACAATATATTTGTCACAAGCACCCTCTCACAAACAGACAGACACACACACACACACACACACACACACACACACACACACACACACACACACACACACACACACACACACACACACACACACACAAACGCTTACCCTGACAACACACCCAGCACCAGGTTGAGCATGAAGAAGGAGCCGATGATGATGAGGGGGATGAAGTACATCCAGTTCCATGCACTCCCTGAGGCATCGTTGCTCTGGAAACACACAGACACACACACACACACACACACACACACACACACACACACACACACACACACACACACACACACACACACAGAGTAGTCAATGATTAGCTCTCGGACATTTGTCACAACTTATAAGGACCAAGATCATCAACAGAGACATTAGACATTCTTGTGACTGTAGAACACGTCGAATAAATCCGTGAAACAGGCACAGGTAGAACGGGTACAGCTGCATGAATCAGTTTCGGTCCGTCTGTACTGAAACTTCGTAGCCATGCACTAAACCAAATACCAGTGCAATTTATTAGGCCTGCTTGTCAAATTAAGGTGCATTTATTAGGTACGGCGCATATTATATGCGTTTCTCAAAAGCTATTCATATAATTATTTTAAAAAAACAACATCTGGATTGAACATCATGTTAGAAAATTTGCCTTAAAGTCATCATTAAATGTGGCCATTAAAAAAAATGCGGGGTAATGTACTCAAAAGTGCTCTCCTCCGCTGCTGAAAATATTACCAACAGCAGGGCTGACATGATTTAGCTTTAAGTCATCTCAATAAGTAAATGCATATCTGCCACTCTATTTAGCTGCTCAGTGCAGAGTAAATAATATATAACAAATGCTTTGGTCTCTCCCTCTCTGTCGCTACCACCCTTCTGACCAGACTCTACTTCCATTTTCTTTATTCACTCCTTATTGTTTTCTCTTTCTCCTTGTGCATCCTTCTTTGGGACCATGTCTCCTGCTTTTGTCTTCCTTATTTCATTTTGATGTTTGTTCATTCTTTCCTTGATTCATACCTTCTTACCTTACCTCATCCCTTCCTTTTTTCATGAAATCTGTCTATTCCTCCTTTTCACTGATGACGTCTACACTCTTTTACACTTTCCCACCTCCAGACCCCCTCTTCTCTTTCCCACGTTGTGCTCTCTTTCTCATAGCCTCCCTGTCTAACGTCTACCTGTCTCCTCCTTCCCCCATCTTTCCTTCTTCCTGCGTGTAAGCTGGTATTGCTGCTGTGAACCCAATGTACCGCAGACCCTTTTTTCTACCATTAAACTTTTATCGCTCCCCTCCCCAGCAGCTGCAAGAATAACTTGGGCTGAACAGGCCCTTTTAAATATAGAGCAGCACCGGGAAGGAGGGACATAGGGAGAGACACACAGAGTGAGATGGAAAGAGGGGAAGGAAGGAAATGAAGAGAGGAGAGCTAAGAAAGAAAGGAACGAGAAAGAAAAACAAGGAATAAAGAAAGAAAAAGTGCAGTGGGAAGGATAAGATGGGGAAAGAGACGACTACAGTACAGTAACACTCAAAGACCCTCATCTACCTCTGGTTTCCTAGCAACCATTGCCACTGACAGCAGGGAACTATTTAGTCTTGGGCATGAGTGATGACACTGTTCAAGACCTGGTACTTATTTTATGGGCAGACTCACTGAAAATCATTGGACATTTTAACACTTGAATCTTAGTATTTTATGAGAGAAAATAATCTTGGATGATTTGGTTGTGCAGCATTAAAATACTATTAAGATTGAGACTATTGCCAGGCATGTTGGACAAACATAAGACTGAAGTTCAGCTGTATTTGACTAGGTATTTCATTTTTGCTTTTTCCCCCCCGATATTGCATGGCAGTTTTAGCCACACAAAATGGCCACAAAAAATGCATACAAAAGTGCCAAACCAAGGCATTGTTCTTAACAACAGGGTCAGCATGGCAAACAAACTGATACTGTATAATTTCTACTCTGAATCTAATTAATTGGCTAAGGTGTTTGTCTTGTGGTTTTGCATGGTTATCATCCTCTTCACTTGAATGATTATCTATATTTTTGCCTAAACTTACTGGCACAGAGACCTGCCTTTTATTCCGGCTTTACCGCATTCTTTACTTTTATATACATGCTCTGTTTTCCTGGGGAGGCTGAAGAGGACAATAAGGTCACTGAGTGTGTAAATGGGTTCTGAACATTGTGCAGCAGTACATACATAGTAGAGCAGGTCAGTCCAGCCCTCCATGGTGATACACTGGAAGACGGTGAGGATAGCAAACAGGATGTTGTCAAACTGGGTGATGCCATAGTTTGGTCCCAGCCAGTACGGTCTACACATGGTGCCCTCTGGACACAGCCGTGACGGAGGCTCTTTCCCACATGGAAACTCTTCTCGGATCTCACCTGAACATAGATCAAAGTGGGGAGGTGTTTCAAAACAGAAGGCAGGCATATGCAAATATGTTGTCTGTTTTTAAGAATAGTGAGTGCTATCCTTTGGCTCAAAATATGATTTTGCCCCTTACTTTCTGGAATTAAATATGTAAGTAATAGGCTACAAAAAAAAGGTAAAGGCGGAAAAAAATAGACATTTGAGATTCGCCATACATGCTCAATAGACCAAACAACAAGTTTTCAACAGTATTCATTTTTTGTAGATGGAATATTATTTATGATCTCAACTCCATACATGGGAAATAAGGGAATTATGCAGATATTAGCAATGAATTCAACTACATTCATTAGACTAGACTAATTTCCCATCACATAAACATGAAGTGTATTTATTTATTTATTGTTTATTTAGCACAATATATTTATTGTATCAGATACACTGTATAGCTAAAATGAATATGGAAGTACTATTAAACATTTTAACGCCAAATGTGTTATTTTGTTGAACTATTGTTGTCTATCTCAACCAGAACATGTCTTTATTGGGGCAAACAGTTAGCCAATTAACCCTAGCAATAATGACACACACACACACACGCACGCACACTTTTACCTGTGTGATTGTCAAAGCAGGTTGTGTGGAATTTGCCCATGTAGAACTCCAGGCCGATGATGGCGAACATGAGGATGGCAAAGAAAAGAAGCAGGCCAATTTGCAGCAGAGGAATCATGGCCTTCATGATGGATTTGAGCACCACCTGTAAGCCTGGAGGACAGTGTATACAGTATTAATACTTTTATAATCATTAACATCCATCATCAATTTAATTCCAAGGTCTTTTCAACGATTACAATCAGGTGCAGGGATCTGAAAGGTAAAAAAAAAGGTGCAACCTATTCTTCCTCCCTCAATTTATTTGGCAGTTACAGTAAACTCTCTAAAAAAGAAATCCCTTCATTTCCTCCATTACCAGCTGTTTAATGTTCAGTGTTGTCATAATGACAACCCGAGATATGATAAGACCATCAGTTTGTGACTATATCACATACTTAGTTTGCTGCCCCCATTGGAGGAAGCAGCCTGTTACCTGGTACACACTACAATATGTAATGGAGGGATTGAACCTGTGATCACACAATATAGTCAGTGTTGATATGCTACACATGTAGTTGAGGTCAAAATCATACCAGAGGGTTTTGTCAAGTATGTTTTCTAACAAACAAATGGTATTAAAGGCCACATTTTAAAGTAAGTTTTATTTAATACTAATGGTTGTTTTTGTGAAAACCGATCACATATTTCAAATATATCACATATTGGAATGGAACTCTAATTTGGTCTTCACAGGAAGCTCAGTGACTTTTATGATGAGTAAGCCTTGGTTTGCTTGTTCAGCCCTGTAGTGGAGTCCACGCTATTAATAACACTGCAGTGGTGCTGGAACACTACTGCTGCTATAACATTTAAAAAAGGAGCAGAGAGTGCATAGAAGAACCACTTTTGTTTGAACACGTTGGGTGCATTATGCAGAACACAGAAGTTGCATAAAACTTTGACACAAAATGCTTCTCCATGCTATTTTGATCCTCCAATAAAATCTGAAACTGTTCTGGTATGTAATTTTCTTAACAAAGGAATAACAAAAAAGCTGTTTGGGATCAAGGCAGTAGGCTGGCAAAAAACTGTAAAAGTTATATAAGTATATTTTTCAATGTCAAATGAAGAGTTTTGACTTACTAGGAATACCGGACACCAGTTTGAGGGGTCTTAATACTCGCACAGCCCTGAGGGTCCGCAGGTCGAAATCTGAACCCACAGTGGACAGGATCCTAAGGGATAGAGACAAATGCACAAAAGTGTGCAAACACAATCAATATTTAAGATAGTCAAGCTTGTACCTCTCAGTCAGCCTCACTCATACACACACTTTTACACACACACACACACACACACACACACACACACACACACACACACACACACACACACACACTCTTAAACACAGCCCCGTGCCAGGTCATTACAAGCAACTGGGTGAGCACTGTATGTAAATCCTGTAAGAGCTGAGCTGATCAATAGCGCTGACAAGTGAAGTAGGACAGAGAAGTGTATCAGGACGAGAAAGGGATGGGCCGAAGGGACAGTGTTTTGTAACAGGATGACAGAGGGACTATAAAATGAAAAAGGAGAGATGGAGTGATGGGGAGGAGAGAGGAGATGAAAGATGGGCAAAGTCAGAAGCATGGAGACACAGAGCAAGAGAGAAAGGCAGTGTGAGAGAGAGAGAGAGAGAGAGAGAGAGAGAGAGAGAGAGAGAGAGAGAGAGAGAGAGAGAGCACTGGCAGATGGTGAGAATCAGAGATGCTGACTTGCTTATTTCTACTTATTTTTATTCTTGGTACGTTTGAAATGTTTCTCTTCGAGCCGTCACCAGACTGCAAGAGTAAACGTGTTATGGTGTGTGTTACAGCACCTGTATCACCGCTCATCTGAATAATGACTTGTAAACAGCATATGCGTGTATGTGTGTACTTCAGATGGTTAAGATGTTCCCTTATGCCGCCAGACTTCCAGTCAGTTCCCTCGTCTGACGCACACTGTGAATCATCCTCCTTCCCACTTCTCTCTCTCTTTCCATCTCTCTGACACATTTCCACTTCCCTCTGTTCCACTAAGAGGCCCAGTGACACAGCAGAGCTTTAATCACAGGTTTGAAAGTCAGCCTGCATTGCTTGGAAACCTATGAAATTGGCAAGAAGGAAAGAGTAACACCGACACAGGATCTATGAGTGAATGCTGTATTGAATTACCAGGAAGCCCCCCCCCCCGCAGTGGTATGTGCCCCATCACTAGTCTAGAGTCCTTGCAATGGCATTGTGTGATATCAAATGCCTCATCACAGGCTCCTGGTTTGGTCACAAGGCAACAATGTACTTCAGCTGTGTGTGTGGCTAAAACATAATGGCAGATGTGCCGTTTGTCAACTCACTAAACCCTTTATTGTCCAAAGAAATAATAAAACATTCAGATGTATTACTGAAAGTGATATTAAAATTATAGCTAAACAATAGTGCTTATTAGTGATAGCTAATTACTGTATCGGTATCATCGTATATAGCAGCCAATAATTAACTTCATTTTTGTATTTTGGGTTTCTCCTAGAACTTGTTTACATGCTTTAATGTCCAAAAAAACTCAATATTTTTTCTCACACTGTCTGTCTGAATATACCTGTATTGACCCTCTGTCTGAAACGCTCTGATTTAGCGCTTGTCTCTTTGAGCCCCCCTCCCGAAAAAACCCAGTCTGCTCTAATTTGTCAGCGTTTCTGGGTCTTCCGCATCTGCGCCCTCGGCGTCTGTCATTGCAGCCTGAGAATGACTGCAATGGCACCGTAGCGGCAATTTCTACCTATATATAGTATAGTGGTGACAACACAACCGTACGAAAGTCCTGACGGCTCGTTTAAAAGCACAGTTTCTGAGGGCTGTGTGCATTTCCCTGTGGATTGTGGGTTTTGACATTTCACAGTATTTTTACCTTTAACAACCTTTAACAAACGTTTTTTAAAACACTACACTTAAAAACATTACACATGTAAATTGTACTGTAGCCAATGCAATATCAATATATTCAGCCAAGTAGGTTGTTGTAGGATGTTTAGAGTCCCAATTGTTTGCTTATCTGTTTTTGGTATTTTTGCATTAACTAGTACTAGTTGGGAAATAATATATATATTATGTTGAGGTTTTTTAGGGTTAGTAGGTTGTTTTATTACTTTGACACATTGTTGTATTTTTAACTAATGTATAGTGCTAGTAGTCTTAATAACAATATAATCTTGTGGAGCACTCCGCTTCAAAAGGACGTGAGAGTACAGGCTTAGCTACACAGCATCACCCACAAAGCAGGTAAAGATTTAGTGCTTTAGCCTAGAAGATACTAGGCAACACAGAACACTGCATTGATGCAATTGAGGATGGCAATAAAGGGAGAGAGGCAGGAGATGTAGGAAGGGAAGGTGAAATACACAATGTATTGCACAAGGGAAAAGAAACACAATGAATAGAAAGGAATAGTCTAAATAAAAGATAATGATAAAACAAGTAACAAAATTCAGATGGATTTAGAAGTCAGACTCAACAAATCAGTGGAGAATTAAAAAGTATATGATAGGATAGTCAGCCTTGTGATTTCCATGTTCAAATGTGGGGACATACAGTTTTAAGCTTAAAGCATACTATTTACAACATAAATGGAGCTGTATGGGTGTGAATGCATGTGCAGACATGAACCAATACACACACACACACACACACACACTCACGTTTTCACATACACTTGTGTATTACATATTAATATGTCTGTTTCGTATCTCTGAGTACTTTCTTTGTAATACAAATTATGTTATGTAATTTGTTTCTGTGACATGACTGATTATAGTAAAATAGTAAAAACACTGATGATGACTATGATGATGATGATGATGATGATGATGATGATGATGATGATGATGATGATAATGTTGACAATGATGATGGTAATAGTGAAGAATTTAGTTTCTAAAACAGCATCTGCCGTCACAAACTGTGTCAAGCCGATGAGGCAGTCCTCATTCACACCATCTCCACGGTTACTGGGCCCTTTCTCATTCATAAGAGTTTCCATGGCAACAGGGACCTTGGCTCATTGATAGAATCTCTGTATCACCTTGGTAACAGGGCCAAAGGAGGAGCATGATTGATTTTTTTTTTTTTTCTTTCTCATCTCTTCTCTCTATAATGTAAATGCATCACAACTCGCACAAACACACATGTGCACACACAAACAGAAATAGACACATAGATAGCACAAAAGCACACACATCTACACAGGCGCTGGTTGGTGATCAAACATATTGAGTGAGAATAATTTTATTCACATATGCACACTAGAAAGTAGGTCATTTGGAATAACCAATGGACAACAATTTCTTCCTTGCCAGGGACAGATATGCTGCCTATAGGACACCTTATACACTTGAACTAAATACACACAGAGGTAAACACACCTGCACTGTATGCAGAGGAATGCAGAGAGAATCATATTAAGCAATATTACTATTACACAATCTCCCCACCGACCCGTTCTCATGGGACACCAACACATTATACAAACACAATCTTTTTTGCCCGCTCTCTCCGCTTGCTTTCCGGCTGACTTCAGCTAAATGCGGCTAATTATTTCTGTCCACATCACTGACCAAATCACTTCCTCTCTTCTCCAAACGCTCCACTTTCCTTGTCTCCTTGCTTTCCTATATTACCATGATTCAACTAGTTCATACTTAATGTATCAATAATTATAAATGCTCTCTTATATCAATATTATACCCTACCTTTGCAAGCAAGGGTGTTCCTAAGATCATCAATATATATATAAAATGTCACACACACATAGCTTCATTTCAGAAGTCCATACAGAAACAAACAACTCTAGCAACTCAAGAATGATAGAACTGAAGGCAGTGCCTCTAGATCCCGGTCGTATTTAATCAAAAGAACCTGAACAAGGGTACAAGAAGGAGGAACGGAGAGGAGGATGCAAGGCGAGACTGGCTGTAAACTAAGGGTAATTGGACTAATAATCAATAGTGGGCATAAAAAAACAACTAGCTTATTCCCAGAGCCAAATCACTCAGGCAATTTACAACAAGAGATAGGTCAACACAAACACACACACACACACACACACACACACTTGGGCACAGAAACAAGGGTGCACACAAATCCGCTGACATCCAAGAAGGTTGTGGAGTGAATAGCTAATCTATTCAGACATGTTAAGTGCCATTTGTGTGTTTGTCTTCATATGTGTCACGCAAGGAAGTGCACTAGGATTCAGTAGGAAATGGAAAGGAATGTTTGAAGTGGAAATGTGTGTGTGTGCATGCATTGGTCAGTGTGTTATCAAAGGTTTTGTCCAGGGGTAGGTAGAAAGGCCAAGTAGCCTTTCATCTTCAAAGAGCTGCACTGCTAAAAACACAACCCCCATTCATAGAGAGCACACAACAAAGAATGTGTGTGTGTGTGTGTGTGTGTGTGTGTGTGTGTGTGTGTGTGTGTGTGTGTGTGTGTGTGTGTGTGTGTGTGTGTGTGTGTGTGTGTGTAAAATGTATTGACTTCAGTCAGTGTACATAATGTATCATGGGAATGTACAGTTGTGCTGTAAGTGCTGCAGCATATTCTCTGTCTGTACATCTACTCATCATCTGGGTGTGTTGTATGGCTGTTTACATTGCAAAATACATATATTGTTTACTTTTTCTTTATTTTGACTAATTTCTTACATCTCGCTTTACTTTCCTTTCTCTAAATCTGAGCTTGCAAAATAGTGCCTCATGATCTGTTTTCACCAATTCAGAATTTCAGTCTTTTTCACTGACTAATCACAGGTGCCCAGAGTGATTTGTTACTTACTCGGACTGTCTATCCACAATTGATCAAGTTTTAGCCAAATTTCTTGCCTCAGACATTCTGACTAAGAATTTGTGGTGCACTTGTCAATCATCTATTGATAACACTATGCATTTTATTTTGGTTGCATACCTATTAGCAATCAGTACAGGTGGAGCAGTGATCACCCTGAGGCCAGCAGACACATCACATCTGAAGAGTCTACCAACAGACCTATTGATGCTGAGAGGGAGGACCCAGCATGAATCTATTGTCCAGAGGAATGTTAGTTTGCCAACAAACATGATGGATGATCTCCATGTCCTAGCCAGGCCACTTTAAAAAGCATTGGGAATGCCGCTGAAAGGGAGTCTTAAGAGTCTCAACATACACAGCAATGCCCATGTTTGTTGGTTTCAACAACTAAGTCAGGAAGTACTTTGCAGTTACAATTTTAGAGATGGGTTGTCATTACAGACATAGGCTTTACTCTCATCTGGGGAAAAAAATGTGCTGCTTGCATGTTGGATCAACATCTCCTATACAACACCAGCAATTCCTGTGCCTATTGGAGACACTTATTATTTAACTGCTGTGTCATGCTTGCTCAGAGGGTTTCACTGTCAAAACATAAGCTTTCCTATTATGAAACAAAGAGGGGAGGGGGGTTATGTGAGACCAGGCATTTACTGGAAGTGTTAAGGACTGCATTGCTTCCTTTTGCTCTACCTCTCTTTCCTCTCCTTCCACCTCCCTGCATCTCACTACTTCGTGCTGTCTCGCTGACACTCGTCTTCTCACTCGTCTTCTCTATTACAGTCACACTGTTGTGCCATGCTGAGATGAGCTTGGCTTCATGATTGCTCTTATTAAAGCATGAGGACATACTGCCAGACTGAAGCAGGATTTATGCTTCTGCGGGGGCTCTACGCAGAGCTTATGCTGTAGCCTACGTAAGTGGCCTGAGGCTTATACTTGTGCGCTGGTGCACGCGTCGCCGTAGCATATCTCTTTAAGAAAATAGCAGAGCATGTGTGTATGCTTGGGAGTGTGTGGTAGGGCGAATGAGAGAGTGACGGGGATTAGCTTCGAAGCGAGTACCGACTCTGGAGGCGTAGAGGGAGAAATAAAGTGTCTCCCCTGTGCTTTCTGACCACGGAGGTAAAGCTCTAGCAGGAAATGTTAACCCTCTCCCTGATTTCATGTTGTTCACGGAGAAGGAGAACCCGTAAAATGAGTAAGAGGAAATGCAACGCTACCAAGCCACGGCCAAGCGGAACAATCACAGTTGTTGTGGTCTGCGTCGCCGCGATGTGTAGTTACATATTTGGAGAGGTGCAGGTCAGGCTACTGCGTAGTTTGTATCTACACGTACCTACATTCGTACCTACGGCGTGGCTTTAACGCAGAAATAAGCATAAATCCCCTTGAGTGCTGACTCACTCAGAGTTTGTGTGTGTGTGTGTGTGTGTGTGTGTGTGTGTGTGTGTGTGTGTGTGTGTGAGAGAGAGAGAGAGAGAGATGGTGGATAGAGGGGGGCAATCACCAGTTTCCCTGGTGCTTTGTCAGCAAAGATAACCAAGGTTTATGTAACCCATAAAGCTCTCCAAATCACCATATGCATGCACACTAACATGCAATGACCTCAACATATTAATCTGTGGCCAGCACTCCCACACAATCATTTCATTGGATACAGTAGCCTATAGTAACACAGTTTAACTACGTGACTTATCCAATGAATGAATTACACAGGAAAACAGTATTACTGCTGTCAAAATGCAGTGATTTACTCTATGCCAAGTTGTTTAAATAGACAGAATCAGTTAAAGGTGAAGTTTCGTGGTTCAGTTAACTGAGAGTATTATTACATCAACAATAACATATACTCAGGCATTTAATACCGATTTTCACCTTTTCACTAACTGATCACTTATGCAATCACAGTCATGTATATTAAACATTTAACAAAAACTGCACCTATACAGCAGCATGTGGCAGGTGTAAGCATACCATCACACAGCCTGCGATACTTGCATGAGATAAAAGGTGCCTTTAACGAAGGAATGTCATTTGACAGTGGTTGGACAGATCAACAGATAGACACGTGTTGGGAAAACAGAACCATCTAGCATAGACAAATCAGTGCACCTCTTCTACATCACTGAAATATAAATCAGTTTGCATCTAAAGCCGACCACATTTTCATTGTTGGTCTTCATACATGTTCACAGTTCTGCTGTTAAAAGGTGTCCAAATCTTGATTGGAGTCCTATGTTATGTTGGAGTTATTGTACTGCAAACCCTCACTTTTTTTTTGGAGGGAGAGTTTTCCCCTCTGTTGTTTTCTTACCTACACTTCCTGCTCTCTTCATTAGTTCTCATTGCTTCTACCATCTATATTTAGCTACCAACACCTGTGAATGTTTGTAAATCCTCACTTCATACCTTCTATCCAATGTCTCTTCCCCTCCGTGCCCCCCTCTCTGTGTATACTGTGGTGACATTTGTCCACTACCCAGGCTGCTGGCTGCCTGCAGTTCTGCTCTGTGATCTGACTGCTGCCTTGCACAGAATGGGGCCATTCATTAGAGCAAAGGAGCAGGGATAGGACACTCACAAACACACACACTCACACTCTCTCTCACACACACACACACACACACACACACACACACACACACACACACACACACACACACACACACACACACACACACACACACACATTTTCATACACACTTGTGTATTACAACAATCTACTTCATTTTCTGCAGTTTTAGTTGATTAAGAAAAGGGAAAACCACATCTTAATTTGACCTTGTGTGTGCATTTTTGAGTGTTCATGCAGGGAGGCTACATACTGTGCATGTACTGTATGTGTGTGTTTGTGTGCTCGGGTAGTGTCTATTTGCTTGCCACTCACCCTGTGAGCACCACCACAAAGTCCATGACGTTCCATCCATTCCTCAGGTAGGAGTTTTTGTGGAAGGCGAACCCAAGTGCCAGGATCTTTATTCCAGACTCAAAACAGAAGATCCCTATGAAGTACGGCTCTGTATCATCCTGAGGAGGGAGGGGGGGAGAGAGAGAGAGAGAGAGAGAGAGAAAGAGAAAGAGAAAGAGAAAGAGAAAGAGAAAGAGAGAGAGAGAGAGCGAGAGTAAGTAAAGGAAGAAAGGGGGTAAAGAAGGGAGAAAGGAAGGTGAAGAGGGATGGACAAAGACAGAGAGACAAATTGAGACACCTATCAGTAGCTATATAAGTTTGTGTTCAGAAGAAGCATTTTCATAAATATGTGTCAACTTCAGTGTGGCTATGTAGAGATGGTAGAGAATTTGAGTGCATCTACTTTGTTTTTTTATAACTTCACAACTGCATACTCAGGTTTTCATTTGAATATAACATTAGCATATTTCCCTTTGAATTGGCCCCTCCATCAATATTGTGTGTACTGTATATTTATTTGGTATCTGTGAGAATGTGTATTTTTTTGTTGTGTGTTGTAGTGCATAGAAAATCTGTATCATTACAATATTTTCAAGGTGAAAAAAGAATCCTTGTTTGACTGCCTCTTTCAGTAGAGTAGCTGCATGCATCTTCACTGAAGTAAAATCAATAAGGAGTCAGCACTGTCACCTGGACTTAATCACGTTTACATTTGGCTCACATACTGTATCATGCCTGTCTAACTCACCAGGCGCTCAGAGAGTGGCGTCTTGTCCCCATCAGGCAAATGTTGTTCCAGAGCCAAGACGATGCAGTTGGCAATGATGGTGGCTAGAATCATCCACTCAAATGGAGTAAGGAAGGTCAGTCAAGGAACAAACACTTTTCGAGATATAAATCTTAACAGTTTCTATCGTATTAAATACACAACATTTAAAAAGTACAGCTTGACATGATAAGTGTTTTTTTTGTACATAGTCATGGCATAATGTGCCTCACATTGATATTACTTGTTTGAATACGCCTGCTGGCAGTCAGGGTTTTATTTCAGCATGCACATGGGTCATTATTGTCAACAATCGCACAAATTTCAATATGCATCTATCTGTGCTTAGCAAAAAATGACACAGATCTGCAATATTGATTCATTACTACTATGCACAATTTATGTATGGATTAGGATATTCTTTTTGTTAATTGATATTTCTTAAATAACAGGTTGGTACGTTTTTGAAGGTGCAAATGAGACAGGACTATGATTGTTGAGATGGGCCAAACTTAAAGTTACATGCACAGCCAATTATTAAGTCTTACATAGTAAAAAAATAAAAAGACTTGTCAACATTACAAGGACTTCCATTAGTTAAAAAAATAAGACTAACTAATTGATATGCAAATTTGTACACAATAATCTAATCAGAATATTTACTCCTTGGGGAGTTTCTATGATCTATTCCTTAGTTACTAATTTAAAAGAATGTGTCCATTAAAACCAAAAGGTATAAAAGGTAGAAATCCTGCATAAAATGTGCCATGGCGGAAAAGCCCCAAAACCTGTTGAAAATGTTTGCACACTAATATTAAATAATAAAAATGTCCTTATATACACATTAGAGGATGGATACCCGACCCGAGCCTGACAGGACCCTACGGGACCCGTCGGTACCCGACGGTACCCGACAGCCGGGCCGGGTTCAGACAGATATTTAGAAATAATGTTCAGGTTTGGGTCTGGCCCGGTCACATCAGCGTGATAAAGCATTGAACATTTTAAATTTTAAACAGCTTATTATGTAGGTAGCCAGTGGGCCTGTTTCACTTGATGCAAATTCATTTTTGTGATTAAAATAAATTTAAAATATTACCCTAACATCCGTCATCCTGTGTGCGGAAATTTGTTTATGTAGCTGTGACAACCGCTGATGCGCTCATCTGTTGACATTTCCGAAAGCCTTCCTACAGTTGCTTAATAAAAGCAGGATTTCCACACAAACAAACATACATGTGTCATTAGTATGAGAATAAAAATGATATTTTAACTGTGTCGGGCTCAGGTCGGGCTCGGACATAAATATGTTAATGTCTGTTGGGCTCGGGTCTGGTTCGGTTACTGCTCTGTCGGACGCGGGCCGGGCTCGGACAGAAAAATGCGGCCCGATCCGCACTCTAATACACATGGGGCTGTATGGCAGGTCAGGCTCTAAAATTCTAAATTAAATGACCTCAGTTCTCAAACAATGAACATAATATCACCACTCTCATGTTAATGGTCAGATTTAAGGTCAAACGTATGCAACTTAAATACAATGAGTGTAAGCAAGCCAGACAGCAGACAGCAGGCCTATAGCTCAAATGAAACGATATCTGGCGTCTCACTGCTTTTGCCGTCTGTTTACACACACAGACCCACAAGCCATCATTATGAGTCAGTTAAATATGCTAAGTGTATGTTCTGGTAACACACCACCCACAAACAAACAAACAAACAAACACACACACATAAACAGACAGAGGCTTTATTAAAGTGAACGTGTGTAATAGCATGCCTAGGCACTGAATGAGATTTATTGTGACATCACCGTTTGGCTCTATGTACATCTAAGGGCTAGTTCAGAGAGGGAGAGAGAGCTAAAGAGAAGAGAGAAAGAGAAATAAATAAAAAGGTGTGTCCTTCTCTCTCTCTCTCTCTCTCTCTCGCTCTTTCTCTCTCTCTCTCTCTCTCTCTCACATACACACATACACTCTGGTGGTGTCTACTTAAATCAATCATCCTGTCTCGTTAAGGTCACAAGATAAATAGTTACATTTAAAAGAGAAGAGAGAGCGAGTGGATAGAGAGAAAAAATGCGAGAGCAAACGTGTGAAGGAGATGAATGAGTGAGCAAGAGAAAGGGAGAGGGAGGAGTGGATAGAGGAAGAAAAAAAGGCAAGGAGATAAACATGAGAATATGGGGAAAAAAAAGAGGAGTTTGACTTTCATAATTCATATTATGATTATGTGTACATATCATGGATATCTACAGCATATAAAGTAGGTATATACATTTTGACTGGACTTTTTGTAATTTGTATTTCCCGGCCACTCAAACAAATCCACTCTTTCCCTATTCTATTCTTCTGTACTCAACTCTATTATAGTCTTTCTCCTCTTCTTCACCTTTTTCCTACTTGCTTGCGTCCTTTGGGAGCAGTCATTCCCATGGTAGTGGGAGGAGGGGAAAAATTGAACAGTGAAGATCCAGAAAGGAGGAAGAGGCTATTTATGGACACACATTATATGTGTGCATGTGTGAAACATGTCTGTTACATGCCTGTGTGTGTGTGTGTGTGTGTGTGTGTGTGTGTGTGTGTGTGTGTGTGTGTGTGTGTGTGTGTGTGTGTGTGTGTGTGTGTGTGTGTGTGCGTGTATAAGCCTTAGTGTGCATGTGTATGTTTGTTTTCTCCAGTCATGATCAAGAGGAACTGAAAAACAGCTCTAGACTGGTCCAAACCCACAATGTGTGCGCATGTGTTTGTGATCATCTGTTTGACCGCTCTTTACTCACACGCACACATTACTAGAACACCCAGGGCACTACTCAATTAGCCTTCCTGCCCTCCAGCAGTGTGTGTATAGTGTGAGAGTGTGTACATGTATATATGTATATGCATGTGTGTATGTGCTAGGCTCTGAGTAGGGAAGGGTGTAGTTGACTGAAAAAGGGAAAGAGAGATGGAGAGAAATATAGAGAGGAGCAAGGAGATAGGGAGCGAGAAGGAGAGAGACTGATATAGAAACACAGGGACGAAGGGACAAATGTGTGTGCATATCGTGTATTAGAAATGCTCCTCATGGCGGATGACTGTTCAATGTGTGTGTTTGTGTATGATGACCATTAGGCACATTTTGTCCCAGCATTATGTTTCAAGGTGCCACGTGATTTGCTCCCTCTTTACACTGGCAGCGTGTGTGTGTGTGTCTATATGGGTGTGTGAAATATTCACAGAGGCACAAATATTTTTAAAGATGCCCCCTGCGCACACGCACACAAACACAAACACACACACACATACACACACACACACACACACACACACACACACATTCAGAATATGAATAAATGACTCACACTCTGCCATAAACCGTTCAATAATGAATCTCCTCTTCCTCCTTCCTCAATGGCTATATATTGTTAAAAGCAAGGGAAGCATTGGGGGTGAGGGAAAAAGAGGAAGAGAGAGATGAGAATATGTTGCTCTCTCACCATTCTCCCACCCTTTATCTTTGTAATATTTCCTTGTCTTTAGTCTCTCTCTCTCTCTCTCTCTCTCTCTCTCTCTTTTGCCTCACTCTCGCTCTACCCGTGGTTCTGCATATGCTTGCTTTTTATTATCTGTCTAGATAAGATGTCTCGCCAAGAAAAGGGAAGTGAGGCCCTCAAAGTACACCACTGGAGCCAAATGGCGCATGCACACATACGCACACATCTACTGGCCTTTTCTTCACCTTGTCCATCAGTGCTCCATACAGTCTCCATGTTCACTCTCTCTCCTACCTTCTCTCCTCCTGAGTAAAGCCCCTGCCTGTTTCTCACTGATATATTTCTCTCTCTACCTGCCCTGTTAAGCCTCCTTTCTCTTTCTCCCATACAGTACCTCTCTGCTTTTATATCCCCACATCCTCTTCTCATTTTCCTTCCTCTCTGCTCTTTTCACACTTGTTTCTCGGTCTCCCCCACTTTCTTGCCTCTCTCCTTCCCATCTCTCCTCAGTCCACCTTTCTCTCCCTGAGTCCACCCATCAATCATCCCTATCTCTATCACGCCATACCCGTTCAATATCGAATGAGATGCAGCGTCAGCAAATGCGCGAGGACACTGACAGCAAGACAGTTGGACAGAGTCCAGGTTGGAAATATACGGAGGGCTAAATGAAAGAGAGAGGAGAGTAGGAAAGAGAAACAGAGATAGAAAGAAAGAAACTGTCCTGTGGGCACAGACATGATTGAAAAGAGTGAGTGGTGAGGAATAAAAGCGAGAGAGGTGAGGGGGAGGGGGGTGTAGCAGAGGGAGGAAAACAACAGTGAGGAAGAGAGAAGGGCAGAGAAGAAGAGCATAGGAGTGCTGAATGAGGGATAAAGCGAGAGAATGACAGAAGGGTGTGAGAGTATTGCGGTATTTTCTTCTTCTGAGCGGTGTGCTCTGTCGAAAGTAGGTTAGCGGCAGAAAACACACACATACAATGGGAGGGGGAATAAAAGGAAGATAGTGGGTGGGAGACTATACATCTTACAGTAACATATAGTATGTATGTATGTATGTGTGCCACTGACAAATGGCGGCATTGTATGAAATCATTGCAGCCCTCACAAGCTTCCATATACTGAAACTTCACACATTTCCACACCACCATATGAACACTCTTGCCTCTCTAGACTCTCTCCACTCCATCCATGCACGTGCCATATTGCCATTCAAGGACACATATTCATACATGTACTGTACACACATAGACCAACACTAGACTTCAATTCCCTACACTTCACTTGTCTGCCAATAGAGTCCAGACCAGCTGCTACCCTTTGGGAAGGTGCCAGCCTCCCTATTAATATAACCAAGCATGCTAGTATTGGTCTTTCTCACTCTGACATTCACTATATACTCAGTTTATTTCTGATAAACCATATACTTTTTTTGTTTACTGTGATACATTCACTTGAAATGTTTGTCAAGAAAAAAGAGCCTCAGTAATAGTGCAAATGTCATTATCATAATCCATATTTGATCAGGTTTAACTTCAGATTGACACAATTCTGGCTATGCAAATATGAAAAATATTCTCTCTCTCTCTCTCTCTCTCTCTCTCTCTCTCTCTCTCTCTCTCTCTCTCTCTCTCTCCTGTTACATTATGCAGCAGAGCACTGGCAGAACAGCTCTAATGATTACTTAATTTTCTTGTCACTTTTCTCTCAGAAGCACTGATATGATAAAATGAACGGGACTAAGCACTGTGGTTGAGACCTATCTAATTATTTTTAATAATCAGCAGCCATAAAAGATAAGAGACATGGTTGAAGCACCTTATTTTATCCCTGCATCATACATTTTAAATAGAATCGTATGGATCGCAGTTAAAGGTTTCCCTTCAAATATTGCCTTGCATTTTCACATATAAATGAATATGAATGACTATACTGTAAGTTGTTGAGATTCCTGGCTAAAGATTCAGTCTTTAAATTACAAAGTGATTCCATTTCTATGCCTAAGCCAAGAGAAAAAAACATCCACAATACTCAATATGGAGTCTGCATTCGAAGCAGCAATTATATAGCAATACCTCATAGTTTCACATACATTCATACCAGAATATGGATATGCAGTTTATCACTGTGTTTCATGAAAACCTGATTTTTGCTGTTGCATTCAACACTGCGACCAAAAGCAAAAGAAGAACCGGGATCAAAACACTGTCTGACATGAAACCCAAACCAAATCCATGCCCATGCCTCAGTGCTACAAATAATTTAACGATTCTACATTTATCCCACTTTGGCACCATGTTTGACTGCGATGCCAAACAAATGGGAGTGCTCGAAGGCCAGTTTAGCCCTGCTTGGCCTCTCTCAGTCTGATTTAGCATCAATCAGTGTGTATAGTCTTTACAGTTGCCCACTTCTCCTGACTGTTTATTCCATACGGCATATGTTGTGTCTCTATCTCACCCCTGCCACTGCCTCTCCCTCACCACCCACATATAGCCGAGTTGTCACTTTGTATAAGATGCTGACAGTGGTGTGTGTGTGTGTTGTGGGCTGTGTGTAGAGTATTAGTGTAGCATGCGACATTTTGTTTTAGATGAGATGTATGTTCAAAAAAATGGTGCAGGTGTGTTAGTGAGACTGTTGTTTGTATACCCGATGGTACTTGCCGATTTAACTGTGTGCATTTGCCTGTTTTTAACTGCCAAAGTGTACGTGTATATAAATGTGTGTGTGTGTGTGTGTGTGTGTGTGTGTGTGTGTGTGTGTGTGTGTGTGTGTGTGTGTGTGTGTGTGTGTGCCAGCACGCCCTGCAGGTAGAGTGCAGGTTTCCAGCAGGGTTTGTCTAGTAACAGCCGCAGCACATGACTAAAGAACACAGGCAAGAAAAAAATCAATCCATCACAGACTCTCTCCCTCTCTCAATTTGTCTCTCTCTCCACATATCCCAATCCCAAAAATAACTCTGCCCCACGTCACTGCATCTCTCTCTCTCTCTCTCTCTCTCTCTCTCTCTCTCTCAATTATTCAACAGAGCCAGAATGCACAGCTAAGATAAAGGAGAAGGAGAAAAACCCAGAGGGAAAGAAGAGAGAGAGAGAAACAAAGACAAATGAAAAAGAGAAATATATGATCTTCTATTTAATGTCCATACACATGCAGTAAAAATGAATAGACATTAGATTTTCACTAGATCAGATTTTCTAAAAGCTCTTAAATATCATTTGACCATTAAAGACTAACAAAGTTAATTCTTGGCACCATAACAAAAAAACCTGTCAGGTTTTCTGTATTATAAGTAAGCCACCATCAGCTATTGTGATTTATGCCCTAGTTGCTACACAGCAGCGTGTTTCCATATTGATTTTGCTTCCATTTCTCAATTGCCATATATGTTACAAGGGCACCCATCTGCAGTATATCAAAAAACAGCTAGCACAATGCATTCATCAGATTTTCGAGGATCAATTTACAATCTGAGAACAGTGTGGCTTGTCATTTTCAATTGCTGTTGGTGAACCGTTCCTCCCCAGCATTGTATTATTTCCACTTTGCTATACATTTATTCATTTGGTAATATGTTAGCCATAAATGTGATAAGCCAATGGAATATAAGTGCTCTGTGGATGTAAGATTGTCTTAGAGACTTCCAGCTTGCCAGTGGTCAAAATACGTCCTGAGCAATTTTGACAAATGTGAATAAAATGTCAATTCACTTGTTGAAAGGAAGAAAGAGAAAGACAGAGAGAAACAGAAAGAGAGAGAGGGAAATGTAGGTTTCTCACTACCTCAAATGACCTCAGTGTTCCTCAACCTCTTTGTAACAACACTGTGGGAGGACAGACAGATATATTTCAGTGAAACACACACATGCACAAGCACAAGCACACAGACACACACCCAGACAAGGTAAAAGTAAACAATGCTCTGCCGATGAGCAATATCAAGTGAAGATAAATAGTAAAGATGTTGCTGTTTAAATGGAAAGTAGTTATTTTAAGGTTATTTTATTTAAAGAAAGTTATTATTTTAAAAATCCAGATTTTCTATATTCTAAAAAAATGTTGGCTGATTAATCAGGTTTTTTTCCCAGAAGACAACACTACAGATGAAAAATAGCCTACATACAACACATAATGAGAAAAATGAAATACATTGTCCCAGTATGAAAAGCAATCTAGATAGATTAGGCTCTCATAAACTCAATTTTTGTTTTTAGTTCCGTGAGTGTGTACTTGTGCATGTGTGTGTATGCGCATGCAAACCCTAGTGCCGAGTCTGCTTGTAGGGACTCACGGATACAGATCAATTCACACATTTATTACCGGACGCACGCATGCAAACACACACACACACACACACACACACACACACACACACACACACACACACACACACACACACACACACACACACACACACACACAAATTATAACACATATGCAGACAGAAGCACTTATTATTGCCAACAATTACGAGCAAACTAAACTAAACAGCACTTGCAGCTGTCAGGATGTTCTGCAAAGTATCCTCAAAACTTCAAACAAATGCTTTAAATTAGCATCGCAAAAGGCAGAAGCAGCCAATTAGAAGGAGGGCAAGATGCAGTGGAGGAGAGCGAGTTGAGCAGCAGTGGCAGGGAGGAGAGAGAAAAAGAAAGAATGATGGATCAACTTTGAGCGAAGACAAAAAAAAGTACAGGTAGTGAAACATGAGAGGAGACGACAAAACTTCACTTCCTATCAGTCAGAGAGAGTGAAAAGGATGGATGGAAAGAGAGCAGAGGAGAAAAAAAGTGTGTGTGTGCGTGTGTGTGTGTGGGGGGGGGCATTAGCAGAAACTCACTTTAAACACTCAGTGTGTGTAGTTGACGAAAATCTGTTCACTCACATCATGGGAACTGGCCTCTAATTTGGAGACAAAAACAATTAGTCCCTCCACATTGTAAACCATTAAATCGTATGGTTAAGACTTTGGTTTTTGGTTAAGATTAGGGTTATGATTGAGGTTAGACTTGTAGCTGTTATGGTTGGGTAAGTCTCTCAGGAATAAGTCAATGCAATGTCTCTCTAAGTTACAAAAACAAGTTTGTGTGTGCTCTGGCTGCAGTGTAGCTGGCCAACCCTGAGTGTTTGAATCTCCACCACTTTGCGTTAAATGATTTATATGCAGACAGGCAGTTTGATTCTCTTACTCTCTTTCTCTCTCTCTCTCCATTGTTTCTCATTAGTCTCTATAATGTCTCTGTCTCACTGACTTACCCCCTCCTTTCTTTATTTCTGCCATTCCATAGTCCATCTCACTATTCTGTCTCTCTACCCCAGCTTCATATGAGAAGCAGAGCAGGAACAGCTTTTTACCTCACCTCTCTCACTCTTTTGCTTCCTTTCCTTCTCCGCTTTAGAAAAGCTCATTGCATCCCACAGAGAACTACCCTTCACTTAATAAAACATTTTTAATAACTTTTTTTTTTAACAGTGTGGCAACATAGGAACAGAAACATACACACAGAGACACATACAGACACCCACACACACACTCCATGATAATACTGTAAACTTTCCTAACAATCAGGTCTCTTTATGGCAACTGGAGAACGTAGAGCAAAGAGGGTTGAAGGAAGGTGTACTGCTACTGAAAATTGCTCTTTTAAAGCACCTCCTGGTATTTTTAGGATGGCCTGATGTGAAAGATAAAGACTCATGGATGTGATGTGACCAGACTTGACAAGAGAGAGAGAACCCTTATGAGCAGAATGTGTACTGTAAAAGTGCATATATGTGTGCATTTTGTGTAGGTTTTGCAAATGGAAGGAAAGAGAAAAAAGGCAGCATAAGAATGACTGACCCAGACTGTAATAGACTTGTAAACAAATTATTAAGCACGTATGCATTCAAACACACAAATTCTGTACACACACACACACACACACACACACACAGACACACACAGACACACAGACAAACACACACACAAAGCTGATGTTAAGTTTGTGTAGTCATCAACTGACAGTTGCAAGCTGGAGAAAGGCCAATAAATAATTTAGATTCTGCAGTGAATGTAGATCACTGACTCTCCACATCCACCCAAAAACACCCAGGTCCCTTTCTCTCTGTCTCTCTATTCCTGGGCGTGTCTCACTTTCTCCCAGTCTGTCTCTCTTAATCACTTATATATATCCTGGCTATTTGTGTCTCTGTATCCGAATCACATTATTGCAAAGGAAGTAAAGTACCAGATTTTTTATCAGTGGTGGCCTAGTCAGGTACACTAAATATGTGGCCATTGAATGTATATATGAGCTAATGTTAGTGTGCTCCCATTGGAAACTGTTGACACAATCAGCAGCACACACAACAAGCATTACACCGACTTGAATTTGTCAGCAACTGTACAATTTACTTGAACTAAAATACTAAAAATCTTCATATTCATTAGTAGCACTAGTAGTATTGGTGGTAGTGTAGAGTTACCGTCCTTTGGTTTGATGACAGCATGTATGTGGTTAACACAATGGCAAGTTGTGGCAAACAAAAAAAGGTATTTAAGACACAGAAGAGGGAGGTTGACTACTCAGTGAAACAGCTGAGGCAAGAGATTACACCTAGTCTTGAGTGGTCATTTGATCGGTCAACAATTCTGGATCATATTGTATAGGATCAGATATGGATCTAGACAATTAAGGCACTACTATTTACTCACAAGCACACACAACACGAGCACATAAAACACAAAACTCATGGCATCTACTGTAAGCAAAAACTAACGGCATGCTCAAATATTTGCTGAATTAACATTGCTTATATAGTCAACAGAATATTCAAAGCAACTTTTCTAACTTAACATCTTATAATTATGAAAGGGTGGTTCATTTCTAAAACACATTACTTGAATAATATTTCATATTAAGCTTGTTACTATAGATAGCTAGAACATATATTGACTTCCTCTCCATTTACAACAGCACAGGAAAACAAGTGTACGCTGATGACGCAGTCAACACCATATAGTGTGTGTGTGTGTGTGTGTGTGTGTGTGTGTGTTTGTGTGTGTGTATGTGTGTGGGGGCGAATGTGTGTGTTTGTGTATAATGCTTGCGGGTGATAAAATGAGTGTCCTGCAGATGTGCAAATTATGAACTTAGTTGACACTTAATACATAGCTACACAGAAAGAAAACATCCATTTGCAGGGCTGCATGGTTTACATTAACTCCTGATATGGACAATAAGGTCAAATGGGCATTTAGGGTCAAAGGACAGTTGGACAGCCAATGGGGAATTCATTTCTAAGGTCCATTAGGATGACCAATTTAGTTTCAACTTTCCCCCAGCATGTAACATGATAGGTCATTTCTGAGCACACAAGGACAACAGCAAAATCACATTTTTTATGATTATACACTTGAATACAGTATGGCCGGTGCAATAATTCTGGGGCATGTAAGCTATGTCTTCTTCTAAGATGATTTGATATGTATTTATGGTCCACTATCTGATAAACCAACGATACACTGTGATTCAATATCAATCTATTTGGCTGTGATTTTGACTCAGTTCAGATTTAATAGGCTTGGATATTTTTCTTGTACATTCATTTAAGAAGTTTTATTGGTAGTAGCCACATTTTAAAGAGAAGCATACGTTTTTTTTTATTTTGTTTTAGTAGTATAAGGATAACATCTTAGCTAGTCTTCCAGGAGCAGGATTTTTTTAGTCAAATGTTAACTTACTGGGTTTTTGAATAACAGTTTTTACCTCAGTTCCAGCTTCAGAGTCGTCCGTCTGAAGTTTGCCATTGTCAGTAGTGGTGGGCAGATGTCCTTGCAAATAAAACCAGAGTTACTGCTTTTGACTGGGAGAAGAAATTAGCCTATGTTACATTGAAGTAGCCCTAGATGCTAACGTTCACTGTTCGTTGACCCTAGATGCTAACATTCACTGCTCGTTGACTGCTCTTGCCGAAAATCATTGCCAAAACGTCGCCTTGGTAAAATTCTCACGAGGTTTGTGGTGCCACCGGCATAGTTTATGATATGTTGCACTTTTTTTCCAATTTCCGGCAGTGTTGGACACAGTAGATTCCGACATTTCTTACAACATGGAATTTGGAAAGAAGATGGTTCGAGGCAGATGTGGCATGGGGTAATTGTAGGCTACAGCAACAAACAGGTAGATAGCAGGTGAGGGTCGGGCCACTCACACAAACACTTACGTGAAGGACGGGGGCAGAAAAACGGGGGAGGAAGTTACCGTAAACTACCAAATAGCCATAAGACAGTATTCAAACAATGAATATCAAATAGTAACAACTGACTGATATATGTATATGTCACTTCAGAAAATAAATGTGTTCTGTCTCTGAAAGACTTTTCACAACATGGAAAGAAAATGTATGTAATAAGGTTTATTGCATGGTACGATTTCTGTAATTAAATTAAATTGAAGTAGCCTACCATAGGCTGTAATACATGCACTAATTCTTAGAAAAATGAAATTTTGAGATTGGATTGTATCTGAACACTATGCTCTGTGTGTATAGTTTAGTATGTTAATCAAACTCAGTGTGAAAGATAAATGATGGTATTAATTGTATTTAACATTTGCCTATTGTTGCAAATGACGAAATGGCACAGTAACAGCCCTGAACTCTGTAATGCTAATTCTAATTAAACAACCAAATATCTGCCTACTGTATCTAAATGTGGATATGAGAGAATAGTTATTTATATGGTACTCCCATGGGTCCAGAGTCAGTTCACAACTAAATAAAGCCGCAGGTCATAATTCTGCTGAATAGTGAATCCACTGAGACTCTGGTGTACCAAAAAGCTGTTTCAATCAGTGAAAAATAAGTCAGTTGACTCAACATGCATCTGGTTACACTTCTGTTGGCTGCAGGTTCTAATGAATGAATCACAGTCTTCCTCTATACTTTAATGAACTATACCACCAATATTGCTGAGCCCTTCATTGTGTTATGCAATAAGATTTACACTAATGCCCATATGATGACCATACGGTCAGTGAATTGAGTAATGGCAGAAACTGTATTACCACACCCTCTTAAAAATAGGGATATTTAAAGGTGCTCTAAGTGATGTTGAGTGGTCACTTCTTGTTGATGTTCGAAGTATTGTCAAACAAAACGGAGGCTAGCTCGCCCCTCCCTCCTCCTCATCCCGTCCCCTCCCCCTCCCTTCCACGCACTAACCCCCCAACCCACACCCCCACATCCTTCTTGGCTGTTATTGGCTGGAACACTGTTTGTTATGTTTCGTGGTGCAGGTTAGCGCAGTTTGTTTTTGTTGCCGTTTGTGGAGCCTGGGCTGTCCTCTGAACACCACATCAGTGTGATCAGAGGACAGGCAGCTAGCGGATAGTGAGGAGATGTTTGCTGTATGTGACAAAAAATAATGTAGCCTAAAAAAACGCGTGACATCGCTTAGAGCACCTTTAAATAAGTTTTATTTTGCCACTCATATTGTTTAGGGTCCATCAATGTTCAGTGTTTGCTGGTATGAGCCTAATATTATTTTTTCCCCCAATATGCCAGCATATACATCTTTTATATAATATATAGCGATATAGTATCTGTGGTGGGGAGATTGCTACTGTGGACCGGTTGTGGTAAGATTTGGACAGAAAGCCTCTCTTTGACCCCAGCATTAAAAAAGGATGGAGGTTCAAATGCAGTTTTCAGTCTGTCAGTAAGGATATCCTTATTGAAATTGCTGGGTGCCACTCTAAGGATTATTCGCTGGCAATGTTGTACTGTATATTAGGAATGGGTTTTAATGCAGTGAAATGGGAGAGTTACTACATGACACATGGTAGCCTATATTCAGAGCACAATATGAGCACAATGTGTTAAAATAGATAGAAGACTATTGCTAATGATAATCAATTAAAGTCTACCTTCACTCGATCCAATATCAATTTTCTGTTGATTATTTGGATCTGAAAGTTCTAGAAAAAAAACTGTTTGAAAGGACATCAACTAATGAGACACTGAACACCATGTCCACAGTGGTGCAGTGGGGTCTGGATATGACCTTATGATTGATGGTAACTGTCACCACACCACCTTCTGCAGATTGAGGACTACCTCAACTGTCTCAAGCTTAAAGGGTAACTACCATTTTTTTTTCAACCTTTTCCACCTATTTTCCTATGTTTTTTGTCTAAGTGACAGATGGGAACAACAATCTTTGAAATTGGTCCAGTATTAAGCAAGATCGCTGCAGTCGGCAGCGGCGAAACAGGCTACAATGTAATAGGGCAATTGTCCAGCTTCTATTTACCTTCACGAAAGTGCTCGTTTTGCCACTGACAGGCTCAGATTAATATTTGATAAATTATTGTATTATAATAGTGTCTGGCAACATTATGTAAAGGATTTCTAAGAAGGTCGACCTTTCTTTTTTTTAAACATAAAACCATTCTAACCCATTCGAAATTGCATTCGCTAAACCCACCAGATTCCATGTAAATAAATAGTAATTTTAGCATCGTAAAATGCACTTTATTCAAAGTTGACAGAACAAAAAAATAAACTTATGAAACACCGTTTTGGGTTATCTTTCCGCTTTTCCAACCATCATAACTCTAGTTTCGGTTGAAATAAACACATAGTTTACTGATTTACATGTGTTGGCATATATACATGCTAAAAGTATAGCTTTTTTTAAATGGAGTCTGGTGGGTTTTGCGCTAGTGACTTCAGAACTGTTTCTGGTTAAACAGAAAGGTCTCAAAGATGTTTTAAAGGTCTATCTCTATAGTGATTCTTTCCATAATGTTGTCAGACACTTACAATATCAATCTGAGCCTGTCAGTGGCAAAAAGAACACTTTTGTGAAGGTAAATACATGCTGGACAATTGCCCTATTAACTTACATTGTAGCTTGTTTCGCCTCTGCCGACTGCAGCGATCTTGCTTAATACTGCACCAATGTCAAAGATTGTTGTTCCCATCAGTCACTTAGACACAAAAACAGGAAAATAGGGGCCAGGTTGAAAATAAAAACGGTAGTTACCCTTTAAGCACATTTGGTACCTCAGTAAGACCTAATCCATTCACAAAACAATTAATCATGAATCAGTCAGATATAACCAAACCCTTCACAAAAATAGGTGATTTAATACCTAATAATTAATGAGACCTTTACTGGATTTTTTTTCTAAAGATGCTATGGGTTTTGTCTTTGAAATATCGATTAAAAGAGGTTATGAAAATCTCAGGATTTCATTATAAAATCCATTTTGTTTCTTCTAGTCTCCTCTTGGTTAGTTTTTCCACATTAAGCCACAGCATAACATCATCTGTTTCTCAAACTTAGTCAGGATTGCCCACAATAGACCAAGTTATACGGAGGATGGACAGTATAACGTGAATGTATTCCTTGGTGAGGGGAACAAAATGCTCTACTAGCTACACCTCACAATTTATTATAATCCAATAAACGATAACCCCACAAAGCACAGCTTCAGAAATTACTCATAAATTGAATCAACACCCTGACACAGTCTCAGCAAATATTGAACATTATAAGCTTCACAAAGGTAGAAGTTATTGCAGAGCTATTGTGTTGGATTACATTAGATCATTCTAGTGTTCACATTATTGTATCAAACACCCCCACATTGGTGTTGGGACTGTGTACTGTACTTGAAAGACCAGCAATAACCCAAATACAAACATTATTGCAAATTCAGAAAAAAATAGATGATATGAATCCTTCCTCAACAGCTGATTTCTAGACCATCAGAGACCAATCATAAAGTTCCAAGAAACCAACCTCACTAATGTCACATAGCAGAGATGATAAATATTATAAAACAAAATAAGCAACCTCATCTGTTGTGTACGGCTACAAGTTTACATAGCAATATCTGAGCAAGCACTCTTGTGAAATCTTCAAATTAACTATTTACAGGTCTATGCCTAAAGTTATTTAAATATTAGATTAACCTAAGAATTGTACCAAGAACACTACATCTTAACCCATTCCTTCCACAGCATTGTGCTATACAAGACACTGCTTCTGTTTACAATTATTCTTCACACAAAGAATGTAGATACTACATTTCCATTTACGGTAGTTCAGCTCTATTCTTTGGGCTTCCTGCCTTCACCAGACCCATCATCACAAGGCTATGGACATTTCCCATGCTGCCAAATATAATGATGAGGGGAAAAAAATGTAATGAGATCAGATGATGATAATCATAGCAGACTACTTGTCGTAGGAAAGGCACAGGTGTTACTAATAACATAAACGTTCGCTCCGTTTTATTCATGTGTCGCAGTAAGCTATGACAGCGGGCCAGTGAGCCAGCCATGCACATTATCAGGACCTTGAAACTGAAACAGCTAAATGGAATTCAGCCATCATTCATATTATTATTTATACATTTGCTTTTCCTAATGTGACATGTCAAAAATGTCCTCTTTAAAAAGAGGTCTATCACAACTTGCCACTCACAGGAAAGTCGTCTGAACTTTAACCTAACAAGGTCCAGCTTTAGCCACTGTAAAGAGTATTTATTTCAAAGGCCAGTACAAGAAAAGAAAAAATATATAATTCTTGTGCATTCCCTACTGCCTACCATGTTGGATGCCCTGGATCAAATCACCATGAGACCCTCTGCCATTGGCCCCTTTTTTCTTGGATGTATTCTTTCTCTGTTTTGTTATCAAGGTTGAAATCAGTGTAACAATTGTTTTTCTCTCAGCCGTCAGTTGGTTTTACATTTCTTATTCTTTTCTATCAGTACAGTATGTGAACTCTGTGGCTGGCATTTTTAATAAATTGGAAACAATATTACTGTTGCTTATAAGCATGGAACACATCCTAATTACATAACGTTTCGTTTTAAAGTAAGAAATCTACCATTTGAAAACATTGTACAAATGACTAGTTTCATTCAAAATGAATGCACTACTTCAAGACTGCATGGAAATCTTAGAACGTCAGAGTTATTAAATTGCTGTATAGTATTTTGGAAAGGAAATATATGATTATACAACATCAGATTTTCTGCACACACTCGCCCTCTCTCACTAACACACGTTTGTCATTTAGATGGTGAATAGACATGATTCAGAGGCACTATAAGTAGCTCCTGCATTTCACTAGAGCAGCCCAATTAGTGTGTGTAGTTATGTCACAGCTCAAGCATCAGCATGGATCAATACAATCATTACTCCAATTTCCCCTCTTGTCATTAACACTCACACAGAAACTTGCTTCCACATTTGTATGCATTCACACAGCCATACACAAGTCCTGCAAATGAAAATACTGAAATCACTTGCTATTTCTTCCCTGAATGGTGCAATACGTGCTGGTTATCATGAAAGATGAAAATGCAGGGAATTGCTGGAATTTTAACACTGTCACACTCAGTGGCACACACACACACACACACACACACAGTTTGAAATTGTGCCACATTCATTCAGTGACACCTGCAGCTTGTGTGATTAAGAGTCGGCTCAAAATGTGGAAAAGATTTAAATACTGTGTCAATGCAGAAGTTAATAGCCTACTATACTCACATTTACCTGCTCTCTCTCTCTCTCGCTACACACACACACACACACACACACACACCTAGAAAGACACCTGCATCATGCTGATATGGGAGCTTGTGTGTGCATCACTGCAAGGATACACACACACACATACAAATTGTAGCTGCTTATTTTCATCTCTCTCTAGGTCTCTCCCACCTTTCCTCCCCTCCCCCCTCTCTCTCCTGTTTCTCTAGCCGCGCTAGGCTACTGCACATGCTGACATCAGCAACCAGCAGCGCCCCCTTGACACCCCCCACCCCACCTCAACCACTACCAGACACACACACACACACACACACACACACACACACACACACACACACACACAAAACGTATATCAAGCAGGTCCCTCGCGACTGTGACATGAAATTACTAACAGTGATTGATGGTGATCAACAGCCTCATGAAAGGGGCCGCTGGTTCATGCCCCCCTTCTCTTAATTAACTATAAATTACATGTCGAGCATTTCCTCGGTGAACTCCTGTAGCCTACCTCACATGGACCTGCACTGATGCATGTGCTTGTTACACCTTTGTTATTATGACAACTTAAAGGCTTTAACTCATGGAATGAGAAAACATTTAAACCATCCAATCATCTGTATGGACATTAGGCCTACCTGATCCTCGGGCAAGGCCTACAGTAGCAGCTTTTACTCACTGTACTATGCCAGGTAAAGGATATGGCCATTCGGTGATCTTTTTGGCGTATTTTCTGACGAAGTTATCCTCACTGAAAATGAACAGCGAGCGGTTGACAGTGAAACAGTTCTGGCGCACGGGGATGGGGTTATAGAGGGCCATAGTCCGGGCTCTCTGCGCCATAGACTGCTTGTACATTCTCTGGGTCCCGGGCCCTCCGGGGGGACCGTGGCCATGCCCGTGGCCATGCCCGTGGCCGTGAACGTGTCCGTGGGGTCCTCCTTGCCTGCTACCACCGCGGCCGCCCGGGCCCCCACTGCCGGGCCCTCCGCCATACCTGGACTGTACCTCATCTCCGAACCGCGCCATTCTCTGACCACTGAAAGCCAATCTTCACGAAGCAGCGGAGAAGAAGACCAATGCTCAGCTGTGTAGCCACACAACATTACATCCCATCTGGATCAGAACGTCTCATATGCACAACGGGTTGTCTTGTAAGCTTACGCTGAACACCTGCACCCGGCGAGCAGTTCTATGCTGGTTTCAGCAGACGAGGACGCCCATGTAGGCTGCTGTCTCCTTCTGCGTCTCTGCCAACGGCCAATTGTGGGTGTGAGGAAATTAAATGTGTGGTCGGTTGGCTGACTGGTTGCACTGTAGGGTAGTGCTGTGGGGTGTCTCAGTCTTAGTCGGTTCTTATGTCCGTATAAAGCAGGATTGGCCCCCAACATGAAATCATGGGGAGACTATAGCGAGTTAACATGAAGGTTTCATGTTCTCCATGGTTCATGCCTGTATCAGAGCGCACCACAGCCTCCTGCACCTTTGTGGACGATTTATTTCTTTACTCTCATGACAGCATGTAATGACAATCTAAACGACTCTAAATCACAGAGGCCTCAATAAATCAGATTGTCGAAAATAAATCTGGGAAAATGGTTAACAGCCCATAGCTATGGCCGTCAGTGACGTTCATTTTGGAAACGGTCGCGGTTCCGAAGATTTAAAAGGCATTGACAAGGGAAAAAGCTACTATTATTTATTTAATTTTGAAACATCCGCAATGTTTGGCATAGTGTGTGGGAATAATGGGGCTCCCGCCACCTTACAGTTGTTTTACCAGTGCGACCTAACAAGCCTTGAGACCAGGGAAATTGTGACATTTGTTATGAATGCGTCTTATTTCAGAGTGCACAATCTCGAGTAGAAAGGAGAAAGAAAAATACCGTTTTCCTTTGAAATGTCGCTGTCATTGTTGTCAAACGCTGAAGTGATGAAATGAAATAATTGTCTCAAACGAATTCAATAATATCCTCCCTCGCTGCAACCATCATCTTCTCTCAGTCACCTGCGCGGCCATCCAGAAGCTGAGAAAGGGACACACGGACGGCGTCGTCAAAAACAAGGGTATGACGGCCGCTTCTCCGCCGTCTTACACCCTCTCATGATCTTGGTTTGGATGTTCGAGGTGCAGCAGTGCCGAAAAAGTCCCTCACCATCCCCGCCCCGAAAAGTCTACCTTCGTCCGCACTGATAAGCCCAAATGTCCTGGCAGAGCGTCCTTTCTCTCTCTCTGATTGGAGTAGGGTAGAGCGTTCCTCACGGCCTCCTCTCTCTTCGTCCAGCGGCCCCAAGGGGAGGAGGAGGGGGGACAGAAGGACGGATGGATAGATGGATCGGTGATGAGTGGATGGAGACAAAAATGAAAGGGAGGGGACCGGCTCTTTCTTTGGAATTCAGGCCAGAGTATAAGCCTGTAAATTAAATTGCTCGCACCGCGCGCGAAATCGTTGTCTTTCAGTTTGTGTGAACAATGAGAGCCTGATCGGTTCTGCAGCTGCAGCACATGACGCACGCAGCTCGTCCAACTTCCAGACGTAGGCTATGTCACGGACGGAGGCATCGACTATCGCCTGTTTATTTTAAGGTGCTTCGGGCTATAGCCCTGCCCAGCTGAACTGGACCTCACAAGTAACCCAACTCCAAATCAATTTCAAATAATGCGTAAAGGAGCCTGTTGGCGCATAGAGGATGAGGTGACATAGGCAACTGTGTTTCTAATTTCCTTCCACCTCTGTGCAAGTGTGTATTTCATAAAGACCTAATAAGTATGCTTATTATAGCCAGATGCGCGCGTATGTGTGGCGGAGAGGCGGGGTGTTGGCGGCATGCAGCTTGTGCAAAGATACAGCTGCAACCCAAGCTGACAATGACTGCGCGCACACGGGAGAAAGTGCGCGGCAAAGTGTGCGCGCGCGAGTCTGCGAGTGTTTGTTAGGGAAGGTGGAGGCTATTCTTAGCAACAGACATTTGGAAATTAATGGACGAAGAGCGCTCTCTCCTCCCTCCCTCCCCGAAACCGAGTCGAGGATCATCTTCCCTGGCTCCCTCTCCTCTTCTCCTCTCCTCGAGGCTTTTCTCATAGCTCCACCAAAACACAGGTGCCTGTTCAAGGTGCGCCGCAGTCAAGGCACAACACATATTTTCAATTACATAACACAGAGGAAACAGAGATAACGTGGATAGATAAAGCCAAGAGATAATACGAACTGCAGTATTTCTTCTTGTGATAACATTTCTATACACTATCTATGTTAAAACGTCATTTTTAAACAATCTTTAGTTTCAAACTGAAATCTCCAAGGTTGCAGTTTCAGTCTGAATACCGATTGTATTTCCATCTTTGATTGCACATGATGATTCTATTGGATTTTCTGGGTCATGTAAAGTGATGACAAAGAGAGGTCTCATGTTCACTGCATGCTATAAGTCACTCACAACTGGGCCTACAAGGTGAGCAAAGTACTGGTGCCACGTTACGTTAAGCCCCGGAAAAGAGGAGAGGGAAACATTCTTTTAATCTATTATGTGACTAATTGATTGACTCTAGAAATAGCTGCATCTGTGAATGGGAAATACATATATAGCCTACATAGATTTAAGGTTGACCGGGAGAAGTAATTCACCTCTCCAAGAGATTGAATCAGAACACTGCACATGTGAACGTTAATCGATAACAGCACGACCTTAAACGTCTATCCGATATGTCAGAAAGGGATCGTTTTGCTTCGTGTCCACTTAAGCAAGGCTTCCGGCCGCGAGAGCGAGACTGACCCCACCACAAGGGCATGTAATAACACAAATCTTAATTCTTGATAAATTAATTCCAGATAACCAGAGAGAGAGAGAGAAAGAGAAAGAGAAAGAGAGAAAGAAAGAGAGAGAGAGAGAGAGAGAGAGAGAGAGAGAGAGAGAGAGAGAGAGAGAGAGAGAGACACTGAAACAAGTGACATACTGCTAACCTCACTGCCATCAAGTGAGGCCCATGGACAGCACCACAAAATCAGCGCTAATGTCCTCATGCCATGGACGTGTCAGCACCACGGAGAGCGCCTAAACAAGCTCACAAAGCACGAACTACAACAACTATCAATCCATGGTAGTAAAACACCATTTACAAAATAAAATAATTAACACACCAGCACAGTAGCTGGTATCAAAAAACTATAAAAAAAAAAAAAAATAAAAAAAAAAAAAAACATTAATAGCATGAAAAAACTTAAAGAAAAGGAAATAAATAAGACAAATGTGGTCTGCAAAGAAATGTACAAGGTATTGTATGTTTGTATCATAATATGATTTTCTTCTTCTTTTGCTAGTTTTTGGCTGGTTCCAGTTTAAATTATGCTGCACATGATGGGTGTGTTAAAATGCTTAGACTGCAGTTTTCTTACACAATCTCAGCTGTCTAAAAAAACATCACCATAAGCTAAAAAAAAAAAACTACTAACAATGATTGATGATTCAGATGCGGTGAGCACATATGAAATGTATATAATTTTGGCTTTAAAAAAAAAGTGTCTTCCAATTTTATAGGCTGTTCTTTCTTTTCTATCCTGTGTATCTTTGTGTTCACAAATGTATGTGTTTACACTTGGGTGTGATGATCTGTGAAATTATCTATTGCCCTTCAGAGCTGGAGCCTTTGAGGAGCAGCAGCCTTCTGTCCAAACCTGTTATTCCACACAGCCAGCACAAGAAGCACTGAAGAGCAACAGCTCCCAGGCCACCCATGCATAAAACATTGTTACCTCACAAGAACACATACACTGTCTCTATAGAAGAGATAGAGATACATGATAATCTCTGTGTATTCATAGCATATTTGGCTGAGAAAAATAATGCAACATGATAGGCTCTACAGCAGTGTCTTTGTGAGTGAGTGTAAATTGCTGCATGCCTTTGACAAGGACTGAAACCACACATTGTCTGTAAGATACTGTATGGGTATACAAATCCTCTTTACAATAAAATAAAATATGAAAATGCGCATGCTTGTCAATGGAATTTACAGTATGTAGACTAATAGCATATTTAGCATACGTGATTAGCTTCAGGGATTGTTTTACATTTACGTTGGATGCTGAACTCAGCAAGGAAGCAATAGCAATAACAACTGCGTCTTCGAAAATAAAGGTAATGATTCAGCACAACTAGATGGAGAAAGTAATTAAACTTCTGATGACTGTTTTCTGTTGGGTTTTTTTCTTTCTATGTCAGATGTTTAAATGGGTATAGCTGTGAGTCTGGAGCTCTGAGGCGAGGGCCTAAAAAGGAGTGTCGTGACTCAATGATTCATAAGGCTGAATAATTCAATGGCTGGATGCATGTAGAGCACTCCGCCCCTGCTGAACCCGGTCCTCCACAGACCCAATGCAGACTTAAATGTAAACCTCTGCAAGACTGGTCCACATCATACACAGCTAATTGTGGTTTACCGCCATATATCAGTTAATGATATATTACAGTATGTGTCAAAAATACTATTTTGCAGTTGCCATAAAATACATCTTTATATAACCAGTAAAAAGTAAGGTAAGTGAAGATTCCAGTGTCCAACCATAGAAAATGAGGTCAGATGCTGTATTTAGTTTAGTTTAACTAAACTGAAGCTTAGTCTAACTGTGTAACAGAATGGTTTCTGGCACTACATCAAAATGTATAGAAATTTTAAAGGCTAATAGGATCATATTGTGAATGAATAGAGCACATGCACATATATCCCATACACATCGTGAAGAGCTGGCAGCCCAGACAGTTCATGATCATGGACGGCGCCAGGCGAGGAGGATGCAGAGCATGTTGGACTATAGGACACACTGGTTGACAGGACAGACGCCCAGAGACAGGTATGCAGACTCACAGCTAGACAACATGGGAGATAAGGATTTTGTATTCCCCCCTCTCACTGCTTTCTCCCTCTGTGTGTGTCCTAGGGTCCATCTCACTGTGTGAATTCTACTGACTTAGCTTTCCTTTCCTATAACATTGTACGACTCATGATGGATAGTTAAAAGTGACATCACTTGAGGCTATTTACCAGATTCCACGCAGCTCCGAAGCCACAAAAGGCTTTATACAATTTTTTTCACACATGCAGTAGTACTCCCTAAAGCCCCTGACACACCAACCCGATTATCGGCCGTCGGACATCCTGGCAAGGACTGTGACTCAAGTCTGTTCAGTGTGTTCTGTGCCGTCGTCAGTCGGAGGAGCCGTCTGCATCCATTTTGGCCGATTTGACTTGTTGATTCGGCCAGTTGGCAGTCGGACTCAATGACCAATCTGATTGGTGGAGCGCTAGCCCTTGACTAGCGAATCAGTGCTTCTTCCACAAGAAGCAGCCTGAGAGCTGACAACGCCAGTATCTTCTTATTACTAGTCGTCGTATTTTCTTCCGTTCAGTGAGTAATGACAACAACGATCCTTCTTGACTACTATCAACACTCTCTGATGAAAACAATGACTGACGGCAGCGTGCTCTGTGTTTACTAGGTAAACTAGGTACTAGGTTCCGTCATTTCCAGTTTTCATTTTTTTGGGCGACAATACAGATTAGTGCCGCCTGCTGTTATGGAGATGTATTACGTCTCGCGCATGCACAGAACGTACGCTCAAGTCGGCGTCACTTCGGTGTGTTCCGAGGCACTTTTTTGAGAGACGGGAGCCGACTGATGAGTCCGACTGCCTTTTCTGCCGACGGTTGGCCGTCGGGTTGGAGTGTCAGAGCCTTAAGACCTGTAAACAGACTTTGATGTGTAAAATTGGTGGAGTTCCCCTTTAAGTTTATGTACCTCTATTACAACAGTGCTACAATAACAACCACTCGGTCCCACTTCATTTATTTTTCATGATTTTATGATGCATACAAATCTTTAGATTATCCTGTGACATTCTGAGTTCTTGGTGCTTATGCGCATTTACTGCAGACGGGTTTGTACATTCCAAACTGACCACTGCCAAGTACTTTTCTGGTGATTTTCACTTTAATTGCATGATTCAACAGAAGGCATAATGATGCCTCCAAGACAAGCTGAACGATGATAATGCATTGAATCATAGAAGCTTTAAATGAGTGCACAAACTGGGAATGAGAATATGAACCCAAAACGCTCATCATGGCTGGATGAATGTAATGCTTGGGGCAGCAACATGGCATCCAACAATGAAATGGGCATCACATCAGTTATGTGTGTGTGTGTGTGTGTGTGTGTGTGTGTGTGTGCGCGTGTGTTGGAGGAGGGGTGGTGTGAGTTAGTTTTATTGTGGATGCTCACTGACCGAGACCAACAGCAGGCTCACAGTAGGCGCACTAATAATCCTTTTATATAGGCAGTGGATGTGTTTGGATGTGCATATTACATGTGCAGGCTCATGCTCACATGCATTAAAAGTGCAACACACAAAAATACACTCAAATAAGAAGTTTGCAGCAGCCTGCAGAACAAATCATAAGGCATTTTTAAACATATAGAAACATTAACCTACTCAGGGTAGGGTAATGCAGCTAGCTGGTTCTGCACAAGCAACATCTTCTTCCTCCATCTCTTCCTCCATCTCGGGGTTCCCTGACAGTTACCCTTCTTAGATCTTATCTATCTGATACAGAATTTAAATTATGTCTCACTTCCCTTCTATACGGTTACAGTATTTCACTAACAAAGGGTTCGCCTATAAACAAAAGGGGAAGCAGGAGAGAGAGAGAGAGAGAGAGAGAGAGAGAGAGAGAGAGAGAGAGAGAGAGAGAGAGAGAGAGAGAGAGAGAGAGAGAGAGAGTAACCTGTCCTTATTGGTAAATAGGCCAGTGTTTTTTTTCTGGTCCCCACTTGAACTGCTCTCTTCTCTCTCTTCTCTCTCTCTTCATACTCCATTTCTTTTTCAACCCTTCAAATATTTCAAATAGGTTCCCCATCTCCCACATTTCACTATGTGGCCCAAAAAGTGAATTAAGGGACACAGAAAGTATAATGTATATTTAAAAAAATGAATTATTATTTTAATTTGATTCTGTATTTACTGTTTCCTATGTTTTTATTTCATTAATCATTTCTGCAATATTCTGTTCCTAGATCTGTTTAACCCAAATATACACATTTCCTTTTTAATTCAACTATCATTTATTTGTGTTTTTATGACACAGGCTGTCACTCAAGTATGATACATACTGAACTATTAGGTTATTATTAACTTAAGAAATAAGAGTTATAAACATTATCAATCTGAGAAAAATCTAAGTGCTTGTAATCAACAAGCCCTGAAAAAAATCAAAATCTGTACTTACACACTTGGCAGTAGACATATTAGAAACACCACTTCCTCTCTTAATGTTTGTCTTTGAAGGTTTTTACTAGATGTTGGCACAGGTGGAGTGGACAAGACAACTGACCTGAGTGTATTTACAATCATGAATCTCCACTGCCCTACGGTGGTCACAGCGAAGAATTGCAACATCTGCAGTCCCTCTTTTTCTTCGTGTTGCCGCTCTGTGTGTTCACATCCTAAAGCTATGAGAGCAAGAAGGGTTGCACTTAGTAAGCTTCTTTTAAGGCTGATCACTTCATGAAGGCCTGAAAACGTGCCCATACAGATAACATACAAACCACATATACTGATGCAAGCTGTTGTATGACTGGTGTATGATTAGTTATTGATGGTAATTAAAATGTGTCACCACTGTCCATTGTTGTTTGCTTCTCTACCCTTCACAGGATCATTATCATATGATATTACCAACATGAGACAATTAGTAAGTCTGCATAGAAAATAATTATACATCCTCAATATAAAAGGTTATATCAGAGAAATGTGTAAGACTGTATTTCACCTTAGGTGACAATATATTTTAGGTATTTATTTCAAATATGTTCTATTCTCAAATTATATTTAGATTGGGAAACGCTTTCATTTCAAACGTTTTCATTTTCTACTCACCTTGGGCAGAGAAATCCCAGATGTGTTTTACTGCTGGAAGACTACACCCCCCACAATGCATTGCGTTTTCAACATGGCGTCTCACATTGCCGCTTGACTTCTGTCAACAAGACCAAAACACAGCTAAAGCTAAATAGGACAGCGTAGTGAGGTTGACAAATGATATTACAGGCAGGAGGATGAAACCGTTGTTGGCAGTATTAAAACGAATCCGCAAACCAGCTGTTTACACCAGTCACCAGCGATGTCTGAGCTCCTGTGCCAGCAGCGGCCTGTTAACGTTACCTATCCGAGATGAGGCTCTCATCGTCGGGTCAAGCCGGGAGCTTGTGCAGAGACTTGGCTCACAGGTGGAGGTGAAGACGGCCTTCATCACTGAGGAGGAGGAGGGGGCTTTTCTGGCAGAGCTGGAGCCAGGCCTGAAGAAGAAACGCTACGAATTCGACCATTGGGACGATGTAAGTTATGTTAAGAAGTACAGGGTTGATAGTTGAAACGGGTCTACACAAGTTTCTCGCACGTTAACAAACAATGTGCATGTGACGTTGCAACTCACACCTGTGTTTACAGAGTTTACGATTAATTAAGCCCAATTAGTACCCCGGCCAATATATGCTACTTATACGAGTTAAAGGACCACTTTCACTTTGTAGCTGGATCTCTATCCACAGATGGACCTTCTCTTACACTGTCTTTATCATATAGGAAGAGCTGGGCAATATATCAATATTATATCGATATCGTGATATGAGACTAGATATCTTTCAGATTTTGGATATCGTAATATCGTAATATGGCATAAGTGTTGTGTTTTCCTGGTTTTAAAGGCTGCATTACATTAAAGTGATGTCATTTTCTGAACTTACCAGACTGTTATAACCGTTCTGTTATTTGCCTTTACCAACTTAGTCATAATATCCACATTTCTGATGATTATTTAATCAAAAATCTCATTGTGTAAATAATTTTAATAGTCAACACTACAATATCATTGCGGTATCGATTAGGGGTGGGAATCCTCAGAGGCCTCACGATACGATATCATCACGATACTTATGTCACGATGCGATATTATTGCGATTTTAAACATATTGCAATATTCTGCGATATATTGCAATTTATTACCTTTTTTCCAACTTTACATTTTTCCCAATTTCAAATGATGTCCCCAAAAGGAAACTTTGTCAACATCTGTTTTATCTAAAAAGATACATTTCTCTGTTTGTTCATCACACTTCAATTTTATTGCTGCAAAATGGGATTGTCAAGCAGACAGACTGACCAACATATATATAATAAAAGATCGATACTTGGCGTCTGTGTATTGATACAGTATTGCCACAGAAAATATCGCGATACTATGCTGTATCGATTTTTTCCCCCACCCCTAGTATCGATATCAAGGTATTTGGTCAAAAATATCATATTTGATTTTCTCCATATTGCCCAGCCCTAATAGGAAGGCATTTTCTGGCCATATTTCACCTGTAGATGCAAGAAAATCTTTGTATTGTCCCATTTCCGGGTATATTTTTTGGTTACGCAAATCCCTTAATAAAAATCCTGTTTTGAGAGTACTGGCTCATATAGGCAGAAATAATAAACATGTCATGTCACAAAATCAGAAAATAAGCAATGCATTAGACTTACTCACTGTACAACCACAGGCTGTGGAATTATTTCTGAGCATCATTTCAATCATTTCTCAATTCACTTACTGCAAAGTTAGAGCACAAATGTATTTGAGAGGACAGTGACACTGACGTACATTTGTGCTGTGTTCACTTTCCCCACATTCAGGCTATTCACGGGTACAGAGAGACTGAGCGTGCGAAGTGGGGGGCAAAGTGTGAAGAGGTCTTGAATCGTGTCCGATCAGTAGCGTTTCCTGAGGGTAGTCAGCTCCTCGGGCCTGTGCACATTCTAGATCTGGATAAGACTGGCTATATCAAGCCTCACGTTGACAGTGTCAAGGTATGTTTTCTTTCTCCTTTTTTTCTGCATCCAGACTGACAATCACAAATGTTAGTTTCCAACATAGACAATATCCGATTCCTCAGCACTGTATACATTGGTAAGACCTGGGCTGTTATCCAAGGTGTGTTCTCTCCGTCTTTTTTAAGTTCTGCGGTAGCACTATTGCTGGGTTGAGTCTCCTGTCAGACAGTATCATGCGCTTGGTGAAGGAGGATGCCACCAACGAATGGCTGGACCTGCTGCTGCCCCGGCGCTCCCTCTACATACTGAGGTTCAGTATATGCTGCACGTATTTCATCATGAAGTGTGCTGTAGTTGTATCATACTCTGTAGGATACCCAGCGTCTTACAGTGCAGTAATGTGTTTCACCCTGTTCTCCTCACACCCATACAGGGACCAGGCCAGATTTAACTTCACTCACCAGATCCTGAAAGACGACGAGTCTGTGTTCAATGGACAGAGAGTGCCTCGGCTGCGTCGTATATCTGTCATCTGTCGGAACCTTCCGATGTAAAACCCACTTCCACTCAGCTTGGATATGAACAGAAGTTTTTTTTTGGTTCATATATTGGTATTATATAGATAAATGGTGAAGTGTCCAGGCCATTATTTAGCAGTTGAGCCACTCTCCATACTGTGCTATTGAGAAATATTTATTGGGTTGAATCGCACCGGAAAGTGAAGAGTACTAAAATGAACCAGCGATGGCTGATTTAAATAAACAGCAGGTTTCTACACAATCTTCCACAACAACTGTGCCATCTTGGCTGTAGTTTGAACATCATTTCAATAACCGCTCACTTCTGCAAAGGATGTTAGCTTTAAATGTATAAAATATCTGTTTATTTATACATTTGTTGGTTCAACATTAGAAGGCAGGGAGGGTCCTTTTGATTCTGAATCGTGTTTTTGTGTATTCTCATCACTTTGATGTGTTCCTCTACTTCTGTATAATACAGAGACCCCTGTGAATAATTTCCAAATAAAATGAAAGAGAACTTGGCTTACTTCATCCTATTCTTTATAGGTAGACAGGAGCTCTTTTTCATTTTTCTTCCATGTGCCTAACATACAGTATCTCAAGCTGCAGGACAACTGGAATCTTTACTTTTGCTTTTTGCCCTAACCACATACAGCACATGCACATATAAATGTTTATAAAGTTAAGTCTGATATACATTATGACCAGTAGATGGTAGCATCTCATCTCCTACATGAATCAAAAAGCAGAGGCGTAAGAGGAGTCTCAAATTACCTCACACACCAAGGCTCTGCTCATCACTCCAAAGAGAGAGGGGGAACAAGCTGAACAAGTAAAACGACATACTATACAAAGGACTGATGCCTTTATTAGCATGGACTGTTTACTGGGAGGCAACACAGGTTAGGCAAACACTCAAGGTATGTCCACACTTACTTCAGCCCTTTAACACAAAGGTAAGGACTTTTATGTTACTTGTATTTTTCAGCTTAGAGTCCTAATTTTTGTCAATGTGATATCTAAGTTTGTGTATTAATTTGGTTTACCTAGTTTTTTTTCACAAAGGTAAGGACTTTTATGTTACTTGTATTTTTCAGCTTAGAGTCCTAATTTTTGTCAATGTGATATCTAAGTCTGTGTATTAATTTGGTTTACCTAGTTTTTTTTTTTTTTAAAGAGCACATACATGTAGCACATGTATGTTGATTAGATTTATTTGAATCATTAAACCTATTTTCTGTGTAATTGTTACCTCGAAGGAGCCAGCACAGCTATTAGATGGGGTCAGAGATCAAAGTAGGGCCAATGCGTGTCCTGGTGACTGGTGGATCTGGGTTGGTGGGCAAAGCCATTGAGCATGTGGTGCAGCAGGAAGGTGGGAAACTGGAGGGAGAAGAATGGATCTTCCTCTCTTCCAAGGATGCTGATCTTGTGTAAGTTGCTTTAATTGTACTCTTCTACCCAATTGTGCCTACAAAGAAATGTGTCTATAATTGATGCGCTCCAACACAAACACTAGAGTACAAGAATTCAAACAGGCACCCTCAGGTTAAAATGTCCTTTTTTTCCAAGCCTGTATATTTTTCCAATCTCTATCCAATTTTAAATAAATGTGGTGTTACAACACAAACAGAGACGTTGGTCAGACCAGGGCTGTGTTCGAGAAGTATCGTCCCACTCATGTCATCCACCTGGCTGCAAAAGTTGGAGGACTCTATCTACACATGAGGGATAATCTGCACTTTTTGGTGAGATAATGAATGATCCACCACAGCTGCAACATAAATCTATATTTTGCCTCTATATACTGTAAAAGTGGGGTTAATGGACACATATCTACATTGTCTTTAAACTGTAATGGCCAGTCTGACAGTCTGAAACCTTTACAGAGAGACAACCTCAAAATCAATGACAACGTCCTACAAACAGCCCATGAGATGGGTGTCACCAGGGTCGTGTCTTGCCTGTCCAGTTGCATCTTCCCTGACAAAACCACATACCCTATCGATGAGACCATGGTAAGCTTTTTTTTTATACATTTAGTCAGTGTGGGTCATCTAAATGTTTTAGCAACACACTACCTATATACATTTTTTGTTGTTGTTTCAAGCATAAATTCAGGCGGATTTGTGGGTTATTAGGTGGACTTTCAATGCAGATATTTTTTATTAAAAGTGGCATTGTCTTATTGTAAATAAAAATAAATTAAATATATTGACAAAAAATTATCTTGCATTGATTGGCTCAAACCCTGACAGCAATTATCAGGTACAATGCTGCTACAGAGCCATGAAATTAAGTGCAAATATTATTACTTTGGCAAAGGGCATCAATTTAACTATCTTTACTCTAATGCCCCACTCTCATAGATACACAATGGATCACCCCATAGCTCCAATTTTGGATACTCACATGCTAAAAGGATGATTGATGTTCAGAACAGGTAAGCAGCTGTGCAGTGCAAACAGGGGTGTGGTGTAGACATACTATGAATATGACATGACTTCATCCTCAACAAAGGGCTGTGGGGGTGGCACTTGATCAGGTAAATAGTTTCTATTTGTCTTTTGTGGCTGGGCCCTTATGCCAAAATACAATCCACTGCTCTGTTACTGTGAAAACATCTATAACTGAATGTAATACACCGAGCCAAGTGTTAAGTCAGCCAGTTAAGACCAGTTCAATTTGTGAATGTCACAAAGCACAATGGGCTCTAGGAGGGATGGAGTTTCTAGTTAAAGATGCCATGACATGAAAACTTTACCCATGTATTGAAAGAGAGAAACGTGTTGTGACACCTCCAAACATTTGAGCTACTGAGGGGGGGAATACACACATGAAAGCCTGCAGAAAAGTGTTCATCTGTGTTACAGTATGTCTGATCGTTACTCTGTTTGTGTTGACAGGGCATACTTTCAGCAGTATGGTCATCATTACACAGCGGTCATCCCGACCAATGTGTTTGGTCCCTATGACAACTTCAACATAGAAAATGGTCATGTGCTGTCGGCACTAATGAACAAGACATACAAGGCCAAAAGTGAGACATAAAAGTGATTCACTCAGACACACACATACTGCAAGCAGTGAATAACACATGCAAACACAGACAATACCCAGCTAATAGAGTCTACTTTCTCATGTCTCTCTCACAGAGGAAGGAACTGCTGTGAATGTCTGTGGCTCTGGAGCTCCTAGGAGACAGTTCATCTACTCTCTGGTATGAGTATCAATACATATTGCCCAAATATATTACTGTATAGGTATGCGCTTGTATGAAAATGTAATTGCATACTGTAACTATCTTTGCCAAATGCATGTCCGACTGTATTAAGATAAAGTGAGCATGATAAGATTCTTACATGTCAACTAAGAAAACCTAGTCCCATTGTCTGTGTTTACTTTCAGGATTTGGGTCGTCTAATCATTTGGGCCCTGAGAGAATATGAAGAAATTGACCCTATTATCTTCTCTGGTGAGTACAGTGCTGTGCTCACTTTTAGCAAGCATTATAATGCGCTTCAGGGTGTCTTTGTGATTGTGTTATATGCCAAAGAAAATGGGGAAAGTTATTGCTTCAAAACAGCGGTGTGGGACACAGTCACTGTATGCACAGTTCACTCATTCACTTTTTACTGTGGATTTCAGTGGGTGAAGAAGATGAAATCTCAATCAAAGAGGCCATGGACTTGATTACAAAGGCTCTGGACTTCAAAGGCAAAATACATGTATCCTTTCAACACTGCCCAGTTTATCGTATTAAGAAAGGTGTGCATCTATGGTTTTACTTCTGGGATGCTTTTGTGCCGTGGAGATCAACAGTAAACTGTTAAACTTATTTCCTACTGTTAAAGGTGCTCTAAGCGATGTCACGCGTTTTTTAGGCTACAACATTCTTTGTCACATACAGCAAACATCTCCTCACTATCCTCTAGCTGCCTGTCCCCTGAACACACTGTAAAAAAAAAAAACGCGGTCTTTGGAGACAGCCCAGGCTCCACAGAAGTCAACAAAAATAACTGCGCCAACCTGCACCACGAAACATAACAAACAGTGTTCCAGCCAATAACAGACAAGAAGGATTTGGTTGAGTCATGAACTCGCATTGTGGAAGTAGCCTACGTGCTAACGCTGCTGCGGTGATGGCTCAACCAACTCCTTCTTGTCGATTTTAGGCTGGAACACTGTTTGTTATGTTTCGTGGTGCAGTTTGTTTTTGTTGGCGTTTGTGGAGCCTGGGCTGTCTCCAAAGACCAAAAATCCGTTCTCCCCTTGACCCCTAACATCAGTATGACACCACCCTGTCAGATGGTCAGATGAAGAAGACAGCCAGCAATGCCAAACTAAGACGCTACCTTCCCGACTTCCCCTTCACACCTCTTAAAGAAGGTCAGAGTTCACTGTACTTTTTTTTATCATTAAGAAGTATTGTTGTTGCTTTAGCACTTGTCAATTTTAATGTGCCATAGTCTCAACTATATGGTAGATAATTTAAAGCTTCCTATAAAATACTTAGTTTGATCTTATAGCGCTGCGTACATGATAGCGCAGAAGCAGAGTTGTTGTTTTTTGTTGCCTTGGTGCAAGATTAGTCAAGATTAGTCTTTGAATGAATATCTGCATGCACCCTCAGCCTGGTGAAGTTTTTTCCCCCCTTTCTCTCTTCTTCTATCTAGCCATACAGATGACTTGCGACTGGTTCGTAGCCAACTACGACATTGCCCGGACGTGAAGTGACCAAACACTGAGCTGAAACACACTATTCTTTGGTTCTGGTGTCAAGCAAGTTGCAATATTGGTTTATACAGTGCCACATTAAACAACGCTTAACATATTATCTAGTGTATGTCTCTTCATCTTTTAATCTCTAAGGAGTTTCACATTAAGCTATTATTAGATGGTCATTTTAGCAACACTTATCTTAAATATCAACTTAAACTGTTTGGAATCATAGAAATAAGGACCATACTATAATAATCAAATAGTAATAGAAACAAGAGACTCATCATCCCAAACAGTCCCATAGTAATCCCTCCCTCCCTCATATGCAAATAAGGAATATCTTGCTAAACAAAGTACATACTGTGTGTGAACTGAACACCACCCCTCCAAAAGTGCTCATACACAATTATACACACACCAGGATGTACTGCAACCTGCAGGGTAATAAAAAAGTCGGTTACACCTTGAGCAAAGAAAAAAAGAAAAACAATCTGTTTACAAACTTTACTTCATATTTGCAGATTACTGAGATTTCAAACTCTATTTTAGTTTTCTATATGAAGCACCTTTACCAAAAAACATTTCTGTATTACATTTCCATACACTAGTGTTGATAACGTCAGTTTTCAATAGTTGGGACAGCTGTTTACAGATACATAGGCCGACGTGGACATGGACTGGAAATTGAAAGTAATTTAACTTCTAACGTCGAACGTTAAACTCAACGGCTTTATCGGCCTATCACCAACAGTGGCAGCCGGGGAAAAGGCACTTCTGAACTTGTTCAGACATTCCTGACATTGTAGGAATGTCTGAATAAGGTCATCATACTCAGATCTTCCAGTACACCTTTGCTGCACCCATACACTGCAGCTGTTTGTTAGTCTCTCATGCAATGTCATGCTACCAAATTTATTTTCTGAGTTGTAGTGTTAATCGTTGGGTTATTTTTAATATACATATGGACATTTTTTGTTGTTTCAAGCATAAATTCAGGGGGATTTGTGGGTTATTAGGTTGACTTTCAATGCAGATATTTCTTTTTTATTAAAAGTGGTATTGCCTTATTGTAAATAAAAATAAATTAAATATATTGACAAAAAATGATCTTGCATTGATTGACTCAAACCCTGACAGCAATTATCGGGTACAATGCTGCTACAAAGCCATGAAATTAAGTGCAAACATTATTGTTGGAATCAGGCAGCCGTCTCCTGTGCCTTGGCTGTGTGGAAAGCAAGAAACTTAAAATGAAAATTCCCAAATCGGCAAATGTCAGCAACATCTTTGTTATTAAACGTCGCCAAGGTAACGTGATCTCGTGAAGCGCTGTCCCAATCCCATTTATACCTATCTGAGACCATGTGGCCTCACACACTCACTCACTTAGCACCTGAGATCAATTAAGTCTGTGAGTCTTTAGTCCTCAGGGCTCACTTTGGGATTGGGCAAGTGTGTTCCATCCACTAACGTGTTGAGTGTTTGGTTATGTCAAAATGTGTGTTTCTTTATGCTGCAACATGTAGTACAAGCTTAAAAACAGATTTACTATTTAACTGTATACTTACTGGGCTTTTCATTTTTGACTCTGTTACATGCACTTTATTTCAGTCATCCTCTGATCTGTTAGACGTTAAATGATCGTATCACGTTGTTTTGTTCTAATGCAATGTCGTATTACTGGTTTGCCTACTTCTGACAGGCAACATTTTGTTCTTTGGTAGGGTGCGGCACAGGGAGTTTTTGCTTAAACAAATTAGTTACAATGGGCCAATGCTGAAACACAAATGTCAGATACTTAACCGCTGAGTTAACCAGTGTGAGTTAACCAGTCTCGTCTCTGAATTGTAAAAGCTGTATAGTTATAGATTGTTTACCCGCGGAAATGACAGTACATCTTTATGATTAACTGACACTTGCCTTCCAGTACACCTTTGCTGCACCCATACACTGCAGCTGTTTGTTAGTCTTTTATGCAATGTCATGCTACCAAATTTATTTTCTGAGTTATAGTGTTAATCGTTGGGTTATTTTTAATATAGATATGGACATTTTTTGTTGTTGTTTCAAGCATAAATTCAGGGGGATTTGTGGGTTATTAGGTTGACTTTCAATGCAGATATTTTTTTTTATTAAAAGTGGTATTGTCTTATTGTAAATAAAAATAAATTAAATATATTGACAAAAAATGATCTTGCATTGATTGACTCAAACCATGACAGCAATTATCGGGTACAATGCTGCTACAAAGCCATGAAATTAAGTGCAAACATTATTGTTGGAATCAGGCAGCCGTCTCCTGTGCCTTGGCTGTGTGGAAAGCAAGAAACTTAAAATGAAAATTCCCAAACCGGCAAGTGTCAGCAACATCTTTGTTATTAAACGTCGCCAAGGTAACATGTGATCTCGTGAAGTGCTGTCCCAATCCCATTTATACCTTTATGAGCTCATATGGCCTCACACACTCACTCACTTAGCACCTGAGATCAATTAAGTCTGTGAGTCTTTAGTCCTCAGGGCTCACTTTGGGATTGGGCAAGTGTGTTCCATCCACTAACGTGTTGAGTGTTTGGTTATGTCAAAATGTGTGTTTCTTTATGCTGCAACATGTAGTACAAGCTTAAAAACAGATTTACTATTTAACTGTATACTTACTGGGCTTTTCATTTTTGACTCTGTTACATGCACTTTATTTCAGTCATCCTCTGATCTGTTAGACGTTAAATGATCGTATCATGTTGTTTTGTTCTAATGTAATGTCGTATTACTGGTTTGCCTACTTCTGACAGGCAACATTTTGTTCTTTGGTAGGGTGCGGCACAGGGAGTTTTTGCTTAAACAAATTAGTTACAATGGGCCAATGCTGAAACACAAATGTCAGATACGTAACCGCTGAGTTAACCAGTGTGAGTTAACCAGTCTCGTCTCTGAATTGTAAAAGCTGTATAGTTATAGATTGATTGTTTACCCGCGGAAATGACAGTACATCTTTATGATTAAGCGTGAAGCTTAAAAAAACAAGACGTTAACCAAAAAAAAAAAAAGGTTGTACTTAGTGTCTTCATTAATTCATAGGTGTGTTTTGGCCGTAACATGCAATAAACCAATCAGAGTGTCAGCTCCCATTCTCTTTAAAAGCCAGGTGCGTTTGTACCTTGACGCATTGCTATTATGATGGCGGATTTGCACCGTCATATTTTTATTTGTAATCTTTTGCATGTTTGTGTGCTGCTGCGCTTCCCTGTGTGTGTGTGTGTGTGTGTGTGTGTGTGTGTGTAACAAGCATAGTGACATAGTGATAAGACCAGCACGCCCATGGGCGCACAGATGGGCGCAGGTGCATTTGTTATTTAAATGGCGTGGGCTCTGGTTGGGAAACTGACAACTGCGTCGGTCTTAAACTAGCAAAGACACTTGCGTCGGGCTTTGCACTGTGCTGGGTGCAAGATAGGGCCCAGAGTGTGATGGGATAATGTGGTTTAAAGTGCCCATATTATGAAAAAAATAATGTGTTATTTTGTGTCTCTGGTGCTTCCACACGCATACAAACTTGGAGAAAAAAAAAACATCCATGCTGTTTTGAGTGAGATATGGGTTTCTGAATGTGTCCTGCCTTCAGTCTCCGGGTGAGCTGTTCAAAATCTGCAGGGCTTTCTACGTCACTAGCCTAAACAAGGTGGCTAATTGTAGCATGCTACCTCGTTCTCAATGGCAAAACACTGCTACAACACACACAAGTTCACCATAATCTACAAAAGAACTACTTACATGTCCCTATTCTGCAGGTAAGTTGGAAGTGCGCCCTCGTTTAGAAGAAGTCTCCCGGCTAATCCTGCCTTGTAAGTGACCTGACTAGCTGATGTGATCCTTACCTAGCTACTGCGCATGTGTGACTGCCAACAAAGATGGTACAGAAGTGAGATGTCTCACTCTGTAGCTAAAACAGAGACCTGAACACACAGGGTGAAAAGAGGAGCTGCAGCAATGTGCAGTACAACAAAAATATGGTGTTTTTTGAAAATTAAACCATGGAAACCTATTCTGGTACAACCTCTAAATACAATTATGAACCTGAAAATGAGCATAATATGGGCGCTTTAAATAAAATCGGCCTTCATTTTGGAAACGGTTTGACTATTGTAATGATGATTTGGTCTTAAAATTCAGTTTATCATAATAAATGATCATAGTATTTTCAACCTATGATATTAAGCATTGCTGTGTTCGCAACCTGCAGTATAGGGCAAACACAGAAAACAATCACCTGTCAAAACCATGCAACAGTGGTAATAATCAGGCCATACAATGTGAACGGTTTGCTAAGATTACATTTCATGTGTGTCTGATTGCACTTTACAGTACAGTTCTGTTGTAATGTGTCACTTTTTACCCAAAGGGTGTAACAGGGAAATTATTATGCAATGTCCTGGTAGCTTCCACTGCTTCCACTTTTAATAAAATATTTGCATTAAAAAAGGTCCACCTACAACCCCTAAATCCCCCTGAATTTAAGCTTGAAACAACTAAAAAGTGACGAAGTCTGACTAATAAGTAAGTTGTTACTAAAACGTTCAGAAGAACTACACTGAATAAACGTAAAAAAAAAATGAGAAAAGGTTTACCATGGTCTCATCGATAGGGTATGTGGTTTTGTCAGGGACGATGCAACTGGACAGGCAAGACACGACCCTGGTGACACCCATCTCGTGGGCTGTTTGTCGGACGTTGCCATTGGTTTTGATGTTCTCTCTCTGTAAAGATGTCAGACTGCCGCAGACTGGCCATTACAGTTTAAAGACTGTAGTTTCTGATTAAATTTAATTAAAAGGTTTTTTGAAACCAAATATACTAAGTGTAAATGAGTGATGGGGTACAAAGCCTTACACAGCCACAGATTTTAAATTTTATTAGAAAAAAAAATTCTACCTCAGAAAAGCAAGACTTGTTTTTCATACATTAAGTTCTAGGTTCAAATGTTCACACATGGAAAACAACTATAGAAATCCAGATGTTTTTCACTCAACAATAACACGGCTTCTATTATTTAATGTGAGATTTCAGGGCATGAAAAACAAATGCAGATCAAACAAAATACTTTCTGATAAACGCCACCTGGGATGACAGTTTCGACTTCAGATCCTGTGGCGTGTCACAGGACAACTGGTAAAACGGACACAAAATCTCTTTTCATGGTTTTCTGACCGAAGAGGTTCATTTCAGCCCTTCCCCCTCCCTTCTCCATCCTTTCCAATCCCGCCGCTCCGTACCTCTCGTCCACCGGTTACTCAGTGAGGTAGAAGTGCATTTTATCGTTTACGTTCTTGCGCTCCGGATTGAGACGCTTCAGGATCTGTGCCAGCACGTTGACAGTCTGCTCACTGCTCAAACCTGTGCGCTTGGTCTGGAACTTCTTCAGCAGGTCTTTGGTGGTCATTGGTTTACGGATCAGGTAACGCCGGACCGCTTCCTCCGTTAGCTGCACATCACTATGGAGTAGACAAACAGCAAAAGAACACAGTTTCTACCCTGTTCTTGAACACCCAGTTAATGCCCACCTTACACCAAGCGACTTCTCAAGCGATTCCACTGTCGCAGATCAAACGTCTTCGATATTATCGGAAGTTTGAAGTCTTGGTAGTGAAGTCGAATCATGTGAACATTGTCAACAACCAATGGCTGCGCTCCCTCCAGCACCAAACAGGAAGCAGCAAACCAGGTAAAGCCAGTGTTGTTGTAGTGCCGCGCTAAGCTAAACGCTAAAGGAGGGAAATTTGCCAATTTTCAACCCTTCTGAAGCGTGTCATCCAACGGGAGATTTACCGGCGGATAAACCCGGACCTCCGGGTAATGCTGCCATTCATCTGCATGTACGGCACAACAGAAAATCGGCAAACTTTCCCTTAAGTTACCAGCCAACACTAGCGGTAGCTAGCTAGCTTGGTTACCTTTTTCAAAACAAATCTAGTTGTTGACCCTGCAAGATCCCCAGTCTTTACATATTATGGCTTTAACGGTAGATGTGAGATGATTGTCTTTACATGTAAGATGGAGTCAGACTGTAGTCTTATCAAAGTCTTACAGTGTATGGTAGGCATACACTATATTTTATATCTACTACTTTCCCAGGACCTTCAGAATAATCAAATCATTTAATATTTCTTGGGAGGCATAAAGGAAGACTGGTAACAGTCAAGTACCTTGAGCTAGGGGTGGATTTGCCGGATGGGGGTTGAGGCGTACTCTTCCCAGAGGGAACAGGGCTCTGACTGCTGGGCTCCATCTTCAGTCTTTTGGCAGCGGGAGAGTCAGTGCTAGGACCCGGAGTCGGTCTCTTACCTGCGAGAAAGGGAGATTTTGTTGAATTGGAGGAATAATGCAAGTCTTCAGTTTCAGAGTAGATGGCCACTTTTGAAAGTTTCCCATGAGTACGTTTGTATGTCATGTGTCTTATTTAATTATAACGAATTGGTGTGTGAGCAAACACCTTGCTCTAGCTTGCTGGCAGCAGCACGGAGTGTATTGGAGGTGGAGGCAGAGTCTATGGATGGTGTCCCGGGGCGACTGCCAGTCCTGGAGCTGCCTGCAGAGCCGCGTCCTCCACGTTTAGGAGGCGTGCGCTTCTTCTGAGAGGAGGGTAAAATTAGACATTTGATGAGAACAAAAAAAAAAAAAACGGTACAAAAATGTAAATACAGAACCATTCACACACACCCCCCCCCAAAATTAATAAGTAAGACATGTGCTGGTGTACAGAATTTGCTGTACAGTAATTGAACATGTTTATCATTTTACTAGAACTGTGATCGACACATTATTGACTCTTAGTAACTGATCATCATGTTACTTATGATCAAGTCGAAGGTGATGACGCAAAAACAAAACTGGTACCATGAACAGAGCGGAGGCCGTCTCTCCCTCGATATCACTGTCGTCGGAGCTTTCCGACTCGCCGCTGCTGTCTGTGACACATAAGACCATACGACTCATCATAATATCACTCGTCTTCATGCATCAAGCAGAAGGGAGTGTCATTAAAAATAATCGAGACCTCCGTAAAAGTATGTATTTAGTCAAACCCTCATCCGTCTCCATGAGGTCTGTACCTTTTTTCTTCTTCTTTTCCGTTTGGACCGGGGTTTTCTTTCCTTCCTCTTCTTCCTCCTCCTCTTTTGCTTCCTCTTCATTCTGTTTCTCCTCCTCACTCTCTTCCTCACTTTCAGACGCCTCATCGATCCCTATACAGGACAAACATTTGGAAGGAAAACGGTCTCAATACCAATCATTCATCCAGTAAAGCCAATGGGCCAAAAACACTGAAATGCACTAAAATACATGTTTGCTGACAATTTAAGTACATTGAGAGAAGATTCTTATTATACTCCTACACATGAAATCCCTACTAGGGCTGGGCGATATGGAGAAAATCAAATATCATGATATTTTTGACCAAATACCTCAATATCGATATTGATATTGTAGTGTTGACTATTGGTGCTTTCACAAAATATTTACACAATGAGATTTAATTAGACAGTAATGTGGATATAATGACTAAGTGGGTAAAGGAAAATTAACAGAACAGTTACAACAGTCTGGTAAGTTCAGAAAATGACATCACTTTACTGTAATGCAGCCTTTAAAACCAGGAAAAGACAACACTTATGCCATATTACGATATGACGATATCCAAAATCTGAGACGATATCTAGTCTCATATCACAATATCGATATATTGCCCAGCTCTAATCCCTACCAGCCAAACCTATTGTCCAGTGACCAAGCTCTACGTTTTATTGTGTACTTTCAACATGCATTAAGTCATCACTGTCTTCTTTTCTATATTCAATAATTAATAAATCGGTAGTGTTCAACGGCACAAGGTCTGACCTTTGGGGTGGTGCTCTGCTTTGCCGGGCTTTCCCTTTTCGAGCTCTTCATCTGAACTGCTTTTGAAAAACAGAAGTACATGCTAGTAAAAGAAGAAACACAACCAGCAAAAACATCGATGTAGTTTCCACAAAGAGGGAGTCTTTGCGTGCGACGACGCGATGGATCTGACCTGCTTTCATCGGACATGTAATCCACCTCTAGACCCTCGTAGTCACCGTCATCGCTGTCCTCCAAGGCCTCTTTGTCACTGCTCTTTCTCTTCTTCTTCTTGGCTTTTCCTTTCCCTGTGGCTTTTTTCGCCTTTGTCTTGCCCTCTCCATCTGTCAGGGGGCGCGAAAAAAGAAAAATCACACAATGACAGAGGGAAGGGAAATGTGGATAAGGTATGGCAGAATAAAAGAACACCGAATACTGTAAATCCTGTTTGTAGTGGCTGTCTTAAATCCCATGCCGTTTCTTTCTTTCTTCTTACCGTCCCCCATACTGCTGTCACTGTCATCGCTGCTCATCTCCAGGTCCTCTTCCAGGTCGTGAATGCGCAGGTCGCCCCCTCTCCCACCCCCCTTCTTTTTCTTCTTCCCCGACTTCTCGTTCTCGTCATCATCATCATCACCACCACGCTCCTGCTCCCGGAAACGTCTCTGAAGCATGATGCTGAAGTGATTCACCACCTTGTTTCTTCTGTAAAACGAGGGGAATTTCTGATATTCATAGTGCGTTCCATTTGTACTCGGAAGTAGGGCTGGGCGATGGGGAGAAAATTAGATATCACGATATTCTTGACCAAATACATTGATATCGATATTGCGGCGATATTCTAGGGTTGACAATTGGTGCTTTAACAAAATATCTTCACACTTAGATTTTAGATAAATAATCATCAGTAATGTGGACATAATGTCTAAGTGGGGAAAAGGTAAATAATAGAACAGCTAGAACAGTCTGGTAAGTTCAGAAAAGTACATCACTTTACTGTAATGCAGCCTTTAAAACCAGGAAAAGACAACGTTATGTCATTATGTCATATCACGATATGACGATATCCAAAATCTAAGACGATATCTAGTCTCATATCACAATATCGATATAATTTCGATATATTGCCCAGCCCTACTCGGAAGTCGGATTTTCCGAGGTCAAAGTCAGAAACACGCCCCCTGACCTCGGCTTGCCGAGCTCGGAACTCGGACAACCTCTGAGTACCCCGAGCTCAGAATCCAACATGGATGCATCAACAGTTGTGAAAGCTGTAGTAACATACAGTTATAAGCACTTTTGTCTTATTTGTGTCTCACTAAATCAGTCGTACACGCAGTCCTGTCCAACTTCTATCTGTGGACATACGTTGTTACGCTGTTTGTATGCACAAAAAAACAGCGTAATGAGTCGTTATCAACTGGTATGGCTTACAATGGCTAACCTGGCTAGAGCTAACCCCACAATGAAGAATCTGACTTGTAAATGGAACGCATTCAACTCGGGTGTGACGTCATTCCCTGCTCCAGCTTTCGAGTTCCACGGTAAATGGACGAACTATAAGTGTTTGACAACCTTGTACCAGTTGAGTAAGCTAAGTACTTATATATATATATTTTCTTCCTTACTACATACAACCATCCCTGCCTGTTCCTCCCCTCTCTTACCTGCCCCACTCTTCCTCAGCCTCCTCAGCAGTGAGAGTTCGGTGCTTGGCCTGCGGTGTAAAGTTGTACCAGCCGTGGACAGGGAAAGCCTCAAAGGCTCCATCGGGACACTGCGTAAAGATGTAGTAGGATGCATTTTCTGTAACACCGCCCTTCTTCAGACCTTTGAACCTGTACACAGACCGATGGAAAGAATAGCTGTATTGTTAACTGTAGGGATCCCCCGTCAGACCTACATTTGTCTATATCCACGACCTTCCACTTCCGGGATTGCTCCGTTGCTGCCGGAAATTCCGCTGTATGTCCTTCTTTTCGTTCTTCGTTACCTTACGCTTACGCTTTGTGTTGGAATTTTAAACTCCGGTGGATTTATGAGGACTATGGTTAACTGCTCCTCAGATCTCTGCAGGTTGAATCCAGACAGCTAGCTAGACTATCTGTTCAATCTGAGTTTTCTGTTGCACGACTAAAACTACTTTTGAACATACACGTGTTCCATCAAAACAATTTCCTTTACGAGGCTATTTTGCAGCGGCACCGGGGCCCGGCACGGCGCTTAGCCAGCCCAAGACGATTGTGATTGGTTTAAAGAAATGCCAATAAACCAGAGCACGTTTTTCTCCCCCTCCGGGAATGCTCTGTGGACTAGCCAGACCCTCATATGCAGCGCTGTGGAGTAAGGTCTGGTAATGCCAGACTACACCTGCATATACGCATGGAGAGAATTTGACAAAATAATTATTTCTTTATTTTTTTGTTTTTATAAATGTAGGTATCGTGAACTGACTTTAAAAAGTACAAAGAACACATTTCAGCCATGCAAGGGCTTTTAAAACACAACAACTTTATCTTTCCTGCATGAAACATGAGGGTGAATCAGAAGGGAAAGTAAAGAGTTTTTCTGCCCACCTCTTGCCGGCCTTGCCATTGACCTTGAGAATCCAGGGCTGGTCCTCCACTTTGAACTCACGTGTCACAATACCATACTTCTTCCGCCGTGCTTCCTCACGCTGCTTTTTGCCAAACTCACTGCCAGCCGCGCCTTCCGCCGACTCTTCCTCCCCATATATCCGCCGAGCACTCATGTCTCTTTCCATACGAGCCTGGGGAGGGAGATGTTTAGAAGTGTAAAACTGAAAGATGGTAATATGGCCGCTAAGTTACTCATTTTGGGTTCAGAACATCTGTATTCTTGTATCTCCCTATGTGATCTTTCTAGGGTAATTACACTGCTTGTCATTTCTCTCCCAGTACTGACTCTGTGCCCCACCTAGCAGGGAGTGCAGCTAAAACTATCTGTCATGTATCTTCAAATCCTGACATGAAGCCCACCTGTGTCCAAGTTGAACAGTTGACTCTGTCTCCTGAATTGAAAGCCATGATGTTGTACTTCTTACTGGTGTTTCTATGGGACAGACAAACCGAAATGCAAACAAATAGTAATTATCTTAACCTGTAAAGGCACATTTCAGCATCCACATCAGGGCAAAGGGCTGCAATGAAGGTTAGTACATACTGCACAGATACAACCATTTCATGTACAGTCACACATAAACTGCCAGTGAAGTTTTGGAGTAATCAATACATTGTTATGCAAATGTTTGCCAAAAAAAGTAGTTCTGAAAGCCTTGTTTTATTATCACTTCTTTTCGCAAACCCACGTGAACACTGATGCACACACAACATCCCTGAAAGAAACTGCCAGATCGACAGACACAGTGAGAAGGCTTGTCCAGACACTTTTCTGTGGATCTTTGCATGTCAGTCCATGTTACTCACTTGGGGACTCGCACTGTGTATTCTGTGGTTGAGGAACTGCTGCCCCCCTGTAAAGCAAACAGATTCAGGTTTTATTTATTATTATTATTTATTTTAGAGGGCATTGTGTCAGCAGCAATTTGTTTTATTCCATCTGAAATTAAATTGGAATTATACGGTATGCAGTAGCAGTTCCCAACAGATCACGTCATCCTTTAAATTGAAATAACGTTAATAATAAAAGGCTATGAAGGCTATGCACTTACAGCTAGCTACAAGTTAGCTTGTTAGGATATAACAGCAGTGCACACGCCGTGATGAGACTATATTGGCAGGGATACAAGTGAGATTTTTTGTGTGTTGCACTTTAGAGGATAGTGAAAACTTACCAGAGAAGTCATGGTTGGTCGTCTCTCTGGATTTAATACACATCAGCAGTTGCTTCAGACTAGTTGGGTACACTATTAAAAAGAAGAGTTTCGTAAATTAACCAGGTTAAAATGTAAATCAAAAGCAAAGTGGCCGTAGCGCTTATTCATCACTATTTTGTTGGCAAGTGGAAGTGTTTGTGAGTTACACTGAGCGAGCCGACAACAGATTAAATGTAATCCCCATTAGGGTTAACCAGCGTCACATTAATAATACAAAAGTAAAACGCAACACACACTTTGATAACGTCCTACACTGAGCGGGATTTTTTCTAAAGGTTTTGTAACGTTTAATGTTAGCATCTGATGCTATTATAAACAGCATCAACACGCTTAGCAAGCCGTTTTCGCTGCAGTCCATTGGCGAGTGCTAACGTTAACCGTATACTACAGCTTCAAACTCACGTGGCGTGTGTATGTGAAATGAAAGGGACACGCATATACAGAAATGAAGACATTAAACACAACATATCTGCATCTAGTTTACCCGGTATGCGCAGTCTATGGTACTCCTATTGTACTTGTCCCGGTCTTATAAATAGGCGACAGGAAACGTAGACTAAAAATGTTGGTTCCTCGCATAGACAGTCCTCGTATAGACAGTAAAAGAAAGGTTCCTTGTAGCCATCTCCATCCATCCTTTCTTTGTTTAGCTCACCTCGATCTGTACCCCATGAAAAACACCATAAATGTGAACACTATAGCAATGAAGATGCCCATTTCATAATAATGTAGTGATCTATTCCTCATTCTGGTGGCTCTATTTTGAAAGAATTAACCGGAAATGTTACTATGACTATGGTGATCGTCTCTAGCAGAAATCACTATTAAACTTTTTTTTCTCCAATAAATGCAACTGAGAACATTTGCAGGGAGGCTACATACAAACAAAGACACATCCACACAAAAACTATTTTAAATAAATAAACAAAGCATACCCCAGGGAGTCTATAAAGTCCAGCAAGGCTAATCCATTGCAACTACAGTTGGAAGAGTTCCAACGTTCAGTCATGTCAGTCATATGTTGTCAGGTCATATGTTGAACAGCCTATATGCACAGTCTTCTTAACTTCACAGTTCTTTGAATGGAGTTCAAATATTCATTAACTTCAATTTTAAACACAGGAAAGAATGGTTTAGAGCCAGAGCCCCCAAACTTACATTTGTGGATATGATATTTAGCAAGCTGAAATAAAAGATGTATTATAAAATAGCCTACATTCCTTTCCTACACTTCACCACACAAAAGAAAACATCCATAAAACAAAAAGAGAAATCTGTAATAAAATAAGTTTGGATAAACTCAAGAACATCTAACCAGAAGTTCTCTGTGTAGGAACATTTTCAAAACAAATGGGAACTATTTTAATCTGACAGAAAGAGCATTCAAATTCAATATTTGGTTTATACAAGGAATTGCATCAAACACAATTGCGTACCAGTCCGTGTATGCACATTTGTAATTCCTGAAAAAAAAAAAAAAATTGATAGTTTGTTTTTCAGGAATTAGAAATGTCCTGAATAACTGTAAAATCTGAATAACTGTACAGTTAAAAAGTACTTTACCAAAAAAATAAAGATTTGTTTTTGTAGAGACTATGTACAAATGTAAAATGTAACCTCTATTTTAAGGCTACAATGCCATTACACCAGGCCGATTCAAATGGCGGCCCATGGGCCACACCGGCCCAGAAGCAATTCACCCCCAAGTGGCCCAGCCTGGGTCCTAACAGTCCCAACCAGAGAAGCAGAAAAAACGAGAAAAACATGTTTAACAAGCCTACCGATAGTCTTACAGAAATTCCCACAGTAGTAGCAGTTCTTTGGCCTAGCCTGCAGCATAGGCCATGAGAATGTAACGCAAAAATGCAGCATAGTGGTAACCGTCTCTGGTGGTAATAGCAGAAGTCCTGTGGTATAACCACCCATAAAACAGTGGGCCTGAAAAAATAACCTGAAAAAAAACACGTCTTTTTCAACCCTGAAGCAAAATTGACAATGAAAACCCTTGGTTTAACCCTGCTTGGACCATAGACTATAATACAGTCAATAGCTTGGACTGAAAAATACTTGTTTATTTTACAGCCAAATCCAAACGTCAAACCGATGTGTTTAGTTTGCAATTATGTGTTGCAATATTTTAATATTACAATATACGAAGGCTGCACAGTGAGAAACACCGGTTGTTCCAAAAAACGAGGGATCACAGGAGAGGGATCACAGGAGAGGGCTGCAAAAGTGCAGAGTAGGATTGCATCTTACAGAGCTGTAAGATGGTGCGATCATGTAGGCTACAGCCGGAGAGAGAGCCACAGCAAGTCAAGCTTTTCACACATGAACTCAATAAAAAGTATTAAAATCATAATGCTGCCTACTACTTAAAAAAATCCTTTAAAATGCATTTTTTTTCAGTTTTTTGTGCACTTTTCGATGTGCATTCACAAATGAACACGTTTAAAAGAACAATGACTAAACATTGTTTTTTCATTACTTTCTTGTGTTGTATTACAATTTGTCATAACGTGCTGGCGGCTTTACTGGCTACTGAAAATGTGTGGGCCCCACCATTTCTAACTGAATTAGCCCTGCACTAACCTGTCCTGTTGGAGTTGACGGTTGCTGACATTGTTCATAAAGGAACCATAGGTTGCCATCCGATGGACAGATTGCGTAACTACACCCAGAAGTGGCACTATGCAATTGTTTCTAGCTTTGTACTAGGTGTACAGTTGTAGGTACTCGGTGGACCACACCAGGGAAATTTTGACTGTCAAAGACTTCATTTCCTGCATTCTGATACACTTTTATGAACCAATTTACTGTGGAAATACCTTTATTTTATCTAGCCAAAGATAAAAAACAAACACAGATGACAATTCTAAATATATGTCAAAAATATAATGGAAAGTATGTTGTTGCGTGTCATTGAGCATTTTTAAGTGGGTATATGGAAATCCAGGTGCTTTCTTAGTGGGTATACTGCGTATCACGTAGACTACACCCAGGGCTTAATTTGAGCCGGAACACGCCGGAACATGTTCCGGCACCTCCGACGTTGGATCCGGAACCTTTTTTATTGGATCCGGCACCTCCTGTGTCACTATGAAAAATTAATCGCCTAAATGAAAAAAATAAGCTACTGTTTGTGTAGTGTTCAATGTTGTTATCTGTCTTGTTAGTTTATTCCCCATTGGAGTTCCACAAAAATCTTGTGTTTGCATTTTCGATGCGTTTTGAGGTGAATTTTCAGGGTAAGACAGAGGGGGGAGAGGGACGGAGGGAGGGGAGGCAGAGGGGGGAGAGGAGACAGAGGGGGGAGAGGGACGGAGGGAGGGGAGGCAGAGGGGGGAGAGGAGACAGAGGGGGGAGAGGGACGGAGGGAGGGGATGGGCACTTCAACAGCGCGGCGCTGCACTTCAAGTGACACAAGCGCTTGTGCTGGTTGAGATTGCTGATAGCCTCATTTCACTCAGGGGAAAAATGTCAAAAAGACATCAAAGTTTGCTTAACTTTTTCAAATACGCTGGCCAGTCGGATCCCAAACAAGCAAAAATCGTTTCTTCCGATCAAGAATGTGGAGACCACCGTGGGTTTTTTGTTTTAATTGTCCGATGGATTGCTGCTTGTGAAAACGATCGTTGCAGTGTATTTTTTTTTTTTTTTTTTACATTTCGCACCGATGCAGTGCACGTTCTGAAATAAAAATAAACATTGCCCTGATGTACACACAGCGCTGTTTGGGTTTTTTTAGTCAGAGTCAGAGAAGCTACGTAGGCAGTGTAATTATTTTTTTTGGTTCCGTTACCTCCAACCCCCGTTTTGAGTCGCCGGGTCCACCCCCCCTCAGCGCTCCGGGACCTCCCACTTTACAAATTAAGCACTGACTACACCACTGCGTCTCATGCCATCCCGTCTCATACCTGGGCGTGTCCAACCCATGGATGTATTAAGAGAACGAACAACCCAGGCTGCAGCCATACCCGACTCAACTAAAAAGAGATGAGGAGGAAAGGGACTTTTGAGAAAACTGCTATGACATGCAATAAGAGGGTCACAGATGGAGGCAGCTGAAACTCTTCAGCACCTTGCTACTATGCAAATTTTACTTTTCTGTTAGAGTGAGTGCCTCAGTTTGGTCACTTTATTTTTAAAATTATCACTGGAAATTTTAGAATGTTGCCATTTTTTCGCTGATGCTGATTTTATGAATTTAACTTGTTGCCTCTGTGACCAAGTATGATTCCATAGCCATTTCCATCAAGACTGTATGTCCATAGCTGGATCTCATGGCCCTTATTTGATAGCTCCTCGGTCCTCGGCTGAACCGGAAGTTATTCTGTCCCTCCTCGGTCGTCTCTAAGCTCTTATTTCTGCCCCGAGGTTCGAGGAGCGAGCATCGAGGAGCTATAGGCGAGGATACACGAGAACAGCCTTCCCAGAAGCTGTGCAGTTGAAGGAGTTGTAGTTCTCCGTCCAAACAGGTGACGAATTCATGTGACGCTTCAGAAGAAAGAACGTCTCATCCCTCTAAAAACACAGTTGCTCGTTGCCTCTCTCCTCCGATGATTTCCTCGCGTCTCTCCCGTGCCTCCTCGGTGGGAGGGACTAAGACGCGAGGAAGAAATACAAGTGGAGGAGTCGAGGAGGCAATTTAAGCAACATGAGAGGCATCTCTTGATCTTCATCCATATAGCCAGACTCATTATTAATCTGGACTCGTGAGTTTTTTACTGCCCTCCAGTGGCCATACAATTCGTAGACTAACGTCAACACACAATTTAAGTTTTAGAGAACGTATTGAGTATGAATTGCTGTTAGCTTACAGCTAGGTTAAAGATAACTTTAGCTGTGTCCATACATGTTTATGTCTATGTGCGTGTCTTAGCAGTTCTTTGTTAGTCTCCCCTTCAATCATGGCAGTAGGCAAGCAATCAATGACATAACAATGACCACCGGAGGGCAGTATACACTTACGAATCTAAACTCACTCAGGTCAAGTCTACCACAGTGTCAAGGCAGACTCGAGTCACACAACTCACATTTTTTTGCTTAATTTTTTTAAAGTCAGAATTCTGAGAATAAAGTCAGAATTCTGAGATTAAAGTGAGAATTCTGAATTTTTTCTTCCAGACTTTATTCACAGAATTCTGACTTTTTTCACATATGACCCTAATCCTCTTATTGTCCATAGACTGTTACAGTCTATAGATAGAATGCAGGCATTTCCGCATTTGCATCACTTTGCCAAACGGGATGCTCTGTCCATTAATATTTACAGTCTATGGTATTATCACACTAATACTGAGTTGTATGTATTTAAATCATATTGATTTGTACTGATATTACTGTAACACTTAATTTAATTGTAATGCTGCAGTTCTTCACTCTAACCTCCAGAGGGCAGTGAACACTCATGATAAATGTGATGTAAATATACAGGTCAAACGTCGACTCCACCTAACATCAAGGTAATACAAAATAAATGAATGAATAAATAAGATGAATCAATCTAAAGAGACAATGTTGTTTCTATTATTCTGTACACCTGCACCACCATGCAAATTGAGGTCTTTTGAAAACAAAGTGTAGCCTGTATTATCAAATTCTCAAAATATACATCTCTTTAGAAATGTTTGTCAGACATTTTAATCTTCATGTGATTTGCTAAAAATCAAGAAATACTTGTCGATAACTTACCATTGAAATGAGTTGGTGGTCTAGTTACCCCAGAATAGGTAACTGTGGGCTGGGTACAGAGCACCGCGAACAGCCGGTCATGTTGCTCCATCAGAGTACAGAGTACGGCTCTGTTCTGAATGTGAGAGATAGCCATGCCCCCTGATTTGCATATAAGAAATGGAAATAAATGAATGTGGCATTAAGAAATAAAAGTCCACGGAAATAAATAAATGTGGACTTATGAAATAAAAGTCTCTTGAAATAAATAAATGTGGACTTATGAAATAAAAGTCTCTTGAAATAAATAAATGTGGACTTGAATCAATAAATGAATTTCACTTGGATGAAATAAAAGTACCATGAAATAATTAAAAGTAAAACTTTTTAATATATTTATTTAACTAATTGATTAATTTGTATATGAATATTTACATGTATTTAATTATGTATGTATTTATTGCCTCATTTATTTATTTCATGATGTATTTCAAAGGCATATTTATTTATTTATTCACGTATTTATGTATTTATTCATTTATTTAATATTGAATAAAACGGCATTCCATAGGTGATAGCCACCATTGATCTTTTCCTAATAATGCTTTCAAGACATTATCTATTTGATGTCATTCCTTCTTTGTGTTTAAACCTTGATCTTACTGCATTATTTAAATGTTGAAATTGAAGTAAACAATACTGGGCAAGCTATAGCTGCTGCCTTCAAAACATCAGTCCTATTTTCTCCAGTTGTATTTGCAGGGATTTGTTAGTTATTTACATACAGCCTAGATGCACTACCATGTTACAGTTTTACAAGACAAATTGACTTGACTTGTGAAGCACGCATTCTCTCCTGGGGAGTTTCACTCTGTAAACTATGACACATTTATATTGTACAGTGCAGACATATTTACACTCACTGAGAAATGGTGACTTTGATAAAGAATCGTGATCATTTAGTATGAAGCCCAACAACATTGTGTTTTGAAAGAATTTCCATAATCACAAATTTGGTTTGACAAATATCAATTTATAGGCTAAAATTAAAAAAAATGTAAAAGTCTTTATGATGTCATTTGTCGTTAGTATAATAAAACACCTCTTCATTATTATTTTTTGAACATTTTGCTTTTAATTGACAAACATAAATAAATACATCTATCTGATAGATAAATACCAGGTAAACCTCCTGATAATGATCATAAAGCTAAGCTAACAACCACCACAGCAATAAGAATGTGAATACAATACAAAAAGAAAAGAATAATCACAAAAATGTATATATTTAAAATAAGACTAAAAATCACAGAATTAAGAAGTTAAAACATTATTACCATGGACAACTGGCTTGAAAAAATGGCTGACACTTTGAACTAATGCATATTCTGGACAAAAGGCCAACATGTATCGTTACATATACACTCGTTTTCTCAACCTCTCCATAAAAAATGTATTTATTACTTTGCAGAGCTCAGTAGCTCTTTTTTCTGTTGAAACGGATTGCTATGTATGTCTTCAATCAAACTACAATATGGTCTTAATACTTTTTAGTATGTGCAGAATATTGTTTGGGGTGATCCACTTACTACTAAGCAGATGGTGAATATTCAGAGTTATGTAAATGTATTACAGTATGCCTCTCAGAGCTCGGTTCCCTCCTCGTGTATGTAAGTGATTTGCATTGGTTTTTGCATTGGTGCCAAACCTTGTAAAAACAGTTTTTGGATGATGTGCAAATTTCCAAAATGTGCGTATACATAGCTTTAACAGTGTAGATTGATGTTATGTGGTGTCTGATCTGCCATGATGAACTGCTGTGCCTTTGCGTTTCTCGTGGGTGAGTTATTCATGTTTTATTTAATGAATAATGTGTGGAAATTATGTATTACTCTAAATTAGGCCAGAGAACATGTGTGTATACTTTCACTGAATATGACCCATTGAGCTGGCACAATTACTTTTAAATATGTATCTGGATTTAGAACTACATCCAGAGTGACAGACAATATGTAATTTATATGTTTTAACCAAATGCAACAATGTTATAAAATACATTCAAGTTTTAAAAAGAATACTGTACATTGTATGGCTAAATGTGAGCCACAACAAGTTGTATTGTACGGTATGTTGTAACAAACGCTGTTATACAGTAATTTAGGCTTTTACATGCCTTAATCATGAGCATAATTCAGCATTGAGCTCATTTCTATAATAGGCTTGCATATAAATCGCACACATTTTTTTATTTAATATTTTGTTTGGATTATGTGACCTTTAAAGAAGTCATTGAAACAATAACTCTTCTTTGTCTTTGTGGTTTATAGGTTCCCTCTTTGTCCTTGGCCATTGTGTTTTTCCTCCTGGTATGAATGACATTCACTTGAAAACATGAGATACATTCTGGTTTTAGGTGAAATAATTTGTGTTTGTCATTATTAACATACTGTATGTTTTGCTGTTCCATGCAGATTCATGTGATGGTTACACAAATATAACTGATACATGGCGCAACTACTTGTTTTCATCAACTTCGATGCCCGGCTTCCCAAAGGATGATGCACTTCTTACTTCAAAGTGGTTGCGCTTCACAGGAATTGGTGGAGACAGAATTGTAGCAAGCTGCCTTGAAATCAATCGTGCTGGTAGCTACTACACTGTTTATTTGGGGTTTTCATATCCAACAACTGAATCTGTAACTCCAGCAACAGGGACTGCATATGCTAATGCTATAAACTGCTATTATTATTCTATGATAATCAGCGTGGCCCTCTGCCCTGGAGGATTCTACATATACAACCCAGCGTCTCACCCACACGCCAATTTGGTTTTTGCAACTTGTAAGAAATTATTACTCATTGTCATCATTTGCTTTACATTTTGATATAGACATGTCCCACTGATGTGCTACTAACTACAGTTAAAGAGACCTACTTTTATCTTTTCACAATTATATATAGTTGTTATGTGTTTGTTTCTCTGTGTGTCTGTGTGTGTGTGTGTGTGTGTGTGTGTGTGTGTCATCTCTGTTTAGATCATTATGAATGTAACCCAGACTCCTGTGGACCACTTGCTGAGTGTTCAGGCAGTGGAGGCTGTATTTGTGTTTCTGGGTATAGAATCCCTTCAGGATACCTACCCACTCCAGAGTCATATGGTTGTGTTGGTAAGTACACAGAATTTCATCTGAACTGTAAAAAAAATCACAGTGTGATTTATAATGACTCTAACTATCTTTTTTGTTGTTGCTGGAAGCACATCAAGATGTTTCATGCACACAGTCTGCAATTTGTGAGGACATACATACACCTTTATACTCCTGTCTGTAACACCTCTTGTCAGACATAGATGAGTGCAAGGAGACTGCAGGAATTTGCGGTCCATACTCCAATTGTACCAACACCCCTGGATCATATCTCTGTGCCTGTCTGGTTGGATTCAAGGCAACAGATCCAGTATCACGACCTGGAAGCTCCAACATATGCATAGGTACCATTGAAATATATATGCCCGTCTTACTGTGAATCCCGAGCTGCAATGACATTATTTTTTTCAGGCTATGTTATAGAAGTTGATTTTTTTTTTTCTTTATAGATATGGATGAGTGTCTTGACAATGTCTGTGGTGATGGTGGGACCTGTCTCAACAACATAGGAAGTTTTGTGTGTAACTGTCATGAAGGTTACCAGCTTTTACCTGATGCAACTCCTCTTTGCCAAGGTAATGTCATCACAAGATCACAGGATAATCAAAAGCCTTTTCTCATGTTCCCTAAGCTATTTTTGTCAGATGCCGTTCTAAATTTTATGTAGCCAGAAAGTTTGCCAAAACATTTAAACTATCAGCAAAACAAGAAAAAATAAACTTGTATGTAATGTATTGCAAAACATTACTTGAGATGCTCACCACAACAGCAGTTAGTGTATCAATGAATCTACAGTCAACTCATTCAAGAACAAGAATCAAAGTACCTGATTTCCTCGATGCAGGATTTCAGATAGGCACCTTATTCTGGAAGAGAAACATGGTTCATACTGATCATTGACATTATTTGAGTAATTTATTTTTTTTTATACTTTTTTACGTTTTTATTTTGGAGTAAAATCACTTTAACCCATTTATTTTTGTATTTTAACACTTTAATGCCAGCTGTGTTAACTGTCCTTTCTCAGATATTGATGAGTGTTTCAATTCCACCGTGTGTGGCCCTGAATCTATTTGCACCAACACACCTGGAGCTTATACCTGTGCATGTCAACTGGGATTCTCACCGACTAAACCGGACCAGGAGCCCAGCGAGACCAACATCTGTATTGGTATTTGAATCAATATTTCTTTCAGATGCAAGATGTTTTTCAGCATTTAGAAGTAGATGGAAAACGACATCTCAATTGTAACTTCTTGTAGGAGTGAAGAGTCTCACACACACAAAGCTGTCTAGGTTTTAACTGGTTTATTGTTTTAATATGTGTACCATGTATTTGGCAGATGTTGATGAGTGTGTCATATATACTACCATCTGTGGTCCTGATGCCAACTGCACAAACTCATACGGATCTTACACCTGCACCTGCTTGTCTGGTTATCGGCTGAACAACCCAGGCGTGATAGCCAGCATTACTAACCCTTGCACAGGTGTGTGATAATAATTATTAGTGGGATTTTACTGTCATACATTTTTTTCTATTATGTGTTTAACTGTGTGTTTTTTTCTCTCTACAGATATAGATGAGTGCAGTGAGACACCTGGTATATGTGGTAAACTAACTGTGTGCACTAATGTACCGGGGAAATTCTATTGTTCTTGTCCTGATGGATTCTTCCCTTCAACTGGAGTCGTGTGGGAGATGGGCGTCTCATTTTGTCAAAGTGAGCAAAGTCAAGTTTAAATAAAAATTTAGATTTATGGAAATGTAAAAAACTTTGTCTTTTTTTTCTAAATTACTGACAGGGATTCAAGATATTCTAGATGCAATAAAACCCCCAAAGGTAAGAAGATTTTATGTTATGCATTATAATGTTCAAACAATTATCTCAACTCGACTCAATTAAAGCTGCATTGTTTAAGGGTCTTGGTAGAAGGTAATCTAGATGCCAGTGCTAACCCTGTCAACAGATATATGTCAAATCACCAGCTGACAGTGAAGTAAACAAATACTCACACATGCTTTTATTGCAGGGTCAGACAAAAGAAAGAGCTTTCCTTGGCAATATGGATGAACAACTTCAGAACAACACAGGTGTCGTCTTACCACAAGCGGTATGTAGAAAACCAATCCGTTTTAATGGTAGAGACAGATCACACACGTTTCTTAATTGTCTGTCTTAATAGGAGATGTAATGTGATGTGCTCAGGACATTGTTTGCAATTACATTCCATCTCACTGTTTTTACTGTCCTTCTTGGTGTCTTTGCAGACAGTGACAAACAGCTTTTCTGCATCTATGGTACTTAACACCTAACAAAATTACACCTTTGTATCATATTTTATCTTTGACTTTTTGTTGACCTTTTATTCATTCATTACAATGACTTAAATTGTTGCAGGAAGTGTCAGGTGTTGGACCACGTGCCAGGTCGATCACGGTGAGTAGTGAAGGGGATGGGGAGACTGGCAGTGTAATCCTGGACATCTCAGACCGTCTAGTTGCTGCAATGGTGCCACAAACTCAGAACCAAACCAGAATAGCAGTGCAAACTCCAACAGTGGGTAAGAGTGGTTCCCCCTAGTTTAGATGGGCTACATATACATTCCCAGTGCATATTATCAGCTATAGTTGTTTTAATTTTCCTCCATTTGCAAGATTTGAGCCTACATGCCATTGGCCCAGGGAGTCGTGATGACAACAATGTCGCACTTTCTGCCAAAGGACAGACCATGGAAATCAACTTGCAGGCTCTAGCCAGCACCAACAATGGTGAGACAGAGAGAGACTATAACGAACATGATGACTATAACATTTATAGATGTTTAATTATTATATCATGTGGACACTCCCAGGCTCTGCAGCAGCTGCCTTTATGACACTGAATGGGATGGAGAGTCTTCTTAGTCATCAATACTTTAAAACGGAGAACACGACAGAGATGTTCTCGGATGTTTTTACTGCAATAATACCGACAATAAACACCACCAACCTCACCGAGCCTGTCAACTTTACCATCCAACATAAGGTGCAGACTCAACCAAAATCACAATCACAAACACCTATCCATCCAGACAAAAAGAAACTAGCATGTAGTGTAATCTATTTTTCTCTTGTTTTCTCAGAAAGTACCTGAATCTGGAATAGTGACTTGTGTGTACTGGAAAGAGCAAAGCAAAGAAGAGGCGATGCAGTGGTCGGTAGAGGGCTGTTGGGTTGCATTCTCCGATGAAAACTACACAGTGTGCAGCTGCTCCCACCTTTCCACATTTGCCCTCATCATGCAGATTGGGGAGGTATATCAGATTTATATGGACAATACATGGTAAAAGTGTGTTGCTAAGGTCACACAATTGAGGACTTTTAAATCCTAACTGATTTTGAAGATTTTTGTCCATCAGATGTTTTATTATAGTGCATTCCATTTGTACTCGGAAGTCCAAGGTCAAAGTCGGAAACACGCCCCCTGACCTCGGATTTCTGAGCTGGGAACTCGGGCAACCACCGAGTACCACGAGCTAAAAATCCAATATGGCTGCTCCGTGCATCAACAGTTGTGAAAGCTGTAGTAACATACAGTTATAAGCACTTCTGTCTTATTTGTTTCTCAATAAATCAGTCGTACACGCAGCTCTGTCCAACTTCTATCTGTGGACATGTTACGCTGTTTGTATGCACAAAAAACAGCGTTATGTGTTGTTATAAACTGGCATGGCTAACCTGGTTAGAGCTAAGGAAAACAGTGAATGTCCGACTTGTGAATAGAACGCATTCATCTCGGGTGTGACGTCATTCCCAGCTTCAGCTTCTGAGTTCCGAGGTATATGGAACACACTGATTTGACAAATGGGGCTATGGTACGGTAGGACCTAAAATAATCTACTTAGACATCTTCCAGCCTTACAGTGTACCCATATGAAGAGAAAGTTGCAGACCCAAGATCAGGCTAATCATAACCTATGTGTGTATTTCTCTCTGTGTGTCTTCTGCCTTCTCAGCCTCCACCAGATAATCCATTCTTAGACTGGCTAAACCGAATGTGTGTGATTGTCGGACTGTTCTTCTTAGCTTTGGCTATCTTCACCTTCATCCTGTGTAGCTGGAACCCCAAGATCAACAACACAGCCCGTCTTCACCTCTGCCTCAACCTCTTCTTCACCCATCTGCTGCTGCTGTGGAATGACAAATATGTTGATCAAAAGGTACAGTAAGACTAAGACTCAGATTTTTGCTTTAAAAAACATTCACATTTAACACGTGTTAAATGTGACCCAACTGAACCATTCTTTGCTAATGCTATTTCAGAAGCATTTTTTTGTTTACTTCGTCTTCTTCTTGTGTCTCCACAGCTGGCCTGCAAAGTCATGGCAGGGCTTCTCCACTTCTTAGTTATAGCAGGTTTTGTGTGGATGCTGCTGGAGGCGCTCCAGCTCCACCTGTTGGTCCGGAGACTCTCTAAGGTGCAGGTCATCCAGAGAGATGGCCTCCCCAGGCCATTTCTCTACCTGATTGGCTACGGCGTTCCATTTGTGATTGTGGGTGTTTCTGCACTGATATATTCTGATGGATATGGTGCTACTGAGGCTAAGGTGTGAGTAGGACAAACAGTATTACATGCATTCATATTCTCCTGCATGTCTGATTTGCATCTATGTTAAAATAATTGTTTGATTCTGTTGCAGGTGCTGGCTCTCTAGACAGCGCAATTTCAGCTGGGCTTTAACAGGCCCTGTGATTGTTATCCTTGGAGTGAGTATATTGCACGTTAGAAATTGCATCCCATCTATTTACTCAAAAATCCAATTACCTCAGTCTGGTGTGTTCTGTAATTTTAACCCGTCTGGACCAATATGTAGCTAACCGAACAACAAGCCAATGTGCACTTTTGACAAAAACGCAAGTTGTCTCTCTTGAAGCTCTCTCGTTGCCCTGCTAAATTTACGGTGAAAACCAAATGAATGTGGTGCAATCCAAACAGAAATTCACCCCTATTCTATAGGACGGAGTCATTTGGCTTACAAAGGATTGTGGGATAACAGGCAATGCGAGACGCGAAAAAAGGGAGTGGTTGAAAAGTGTTAACTCAATGCAAATGAAGATGGACTTTGTCTGAACACTACATTGTGATGTGCCAAAAAACTGACAATGTAAAAGTGACGCAGTGCTAGGCCAGGAAGTGTAGTATCTGTGGATGAATGTTTTTTTCTTTCCTTTTTGGCAATATGTTGCTCTATCGCAGCTCAGCATCTGTGTCTTTTCTTTCTTTAAGCTTAATTGGATATTGTTCTGTGCTACTCTATGGAGTCTGAGACCCACCCTGGTCAACATGAAAAGTGATGTTTCTCAATCAAAAGACACCAGGTTTGAGTGTTCAAGATTGTTTTAACATAGAAATGAAAAATCAGAAGAAATCTATTCATACATAATGTGGGCTACATACAGTATAACGATGTGTAACATACTCAACATGAAGTCCACTTGAATGCATTTAATAGTCTTGTGCATGTACACAATTTGATTTTCTAGCTTCATCCACGCTTATACACTCATATATTCATTTTGTCAGCTGATAGAGCGTTAAAAATTCTGCACACAGTAGCCTTCTGTGTTTAAAGAGTTCTTCATTCTTAAGATAAATACTCATTAAATTCTCATTGTTTACAGGTTGATTTTGTTCAAGATCGTGGCCCAGTTTGTCATACTGGGCTGTACCTGGATTCTGGGCCTGTACCAGACAAACCTTTTCTTCCAGGTCCTCTTTATAATTCTTAACTCCCAGCAGGGCACGTTCCTCTACATCGTCCACTGCCTGCTCAACAAGGAGGTATACTCTTAATGCAGATGACATTCTGTGATACATTTTTAATTCATAGAGCATTACTACTAACAATTATTGCAATTGTTGCATTAACACATAAACGGATTGTATTTCATTGTATTTTCTAGGTTAGAGAAGAATACGTGAAATGGCTGACCTGTTCTTTCAATAAGCCCAAAGAAGGAGGATCTGTGGTGAGTTTTATTAACACAACAACAATGCACAATACCAGGAACCACTTTAATAACTGTGAAATGCTTGTATTTATTGCAGTATACCTCTTTCTTTTTTTCTTTTTGAGGTGTCTTTGTAGCTTTTATATGTCTTTCAAGACAAAGACACATAATAGAGTGCTGTACAGACAAAACATCATCCTGGGTGATCCTAGGTGTGCCTATATGTGAATCTATGTTGTATACACTTCAAAAAGTATTGTGTTTCACTATCTGTAGAAAGTTTACTTGCTGGAATTATGATTTATGTAATGTTGCATGCCCCCTATTTTAATGTATAAAAATAATATGAAAAATGTATTTCTACAGAAAGATGCACCGTCAGTCTCCGAGGACTGGGACAAGGCTGAATAGCAGACAGGTTGATGGTGATGGAATGAGTATGACAAAAGATACACGCAAGACAGAGAGGAGAAATGCAAGCCTGATCCACTTTGAACCATTAGTTGTTATGCATTGGTGTTGTGGTTGGGGATGACAAACCATCAAATGTATATGTGTATGTTTGTGTCTATGTGCTATATCTACTGTTATTCCTTGTGTCCTTTTCGGCTATGCATGATGTTCACTTGGAGACAACACAAAAAGCTTTTGACAATATCTGAAATTAACATGATGTCATCATTACTGCAATTATTCTCCTCTTCCAATGGAGGTTTTTCTGTTTAGTTATAGTGGTCATATACATAGTGTGGTCTAGACCTACTCTATCTGTAAAGTGTCTCGAGATAACTCTTGTTATGATTTGATTCTATAAATTGAATTGAATTGAATTGGCCTTTTGTCATCATCCACAAACTCGTGCATAATTATACACATAAGTACTGTAGCTTTTGGATTTTCTAATACAACAGCTAGTAAAATGTCATGTAATCTCCATCCTGTTTAATTGTTTTTAACTTTTTAAGTGGTTAGCTCTGTATTCATGTGAACATACCATGATATGGTGGGCAGACTCAAAGTTTCAAGACAGAGTGTAGGCAGCATACAAATGTAAGCTCCGGGTCTGTGCTATGAATCAGTCCATAGTAGTTTTGTAAACTCATCTGTATGTTTTAAGTGCTTTTCTATTATGGGTTTATAATATAATATAATATAATAAACCTTTGTTGCCACTGAGTTTTCCCAGTTTGTTTTAACACCACATGTCTTCCCATACAGGATAGGTAGGTATCATATAGCCTACATCAACTATTTGAATAGTGTGGAAACAATTTCAGAAATAAACTGAAACTACATTGATCTTTGTGAGCAAACTTAATGGCTTAAGTGTCCTGCTTAAATATGATGTGTTCCTGAATGTAGCTATACAATAAATCATTATACTGAAACCAAACAAAAAACTACTGTTAACAGTGTTTACAGATCATTATTGTGAGGGACCGAGCTGGCAGGCATGAGGAGTCAGTAAAAGAGGTCAACTAAACAGATCTTGCTAACTCAGGCTATGCTAACTTAACATCAACTAAATAAATGAACATACTGAACAGACCTAACAGACTAAACCAGGAGTGGCCAACCAGTTAGGTATAAAGAGCAACAAAAAAAAAACACACCATAGCAAAAAGCCACACAACACATGCATGTCCACACTACAACAGCAACAGTGTCTTCCAGATCTGATGACAGTCATAATACATAGCAGTTTTCATAGTTTTTTCTCACTTAGATTGACTCAGTGGGAAACCTGACAGTCTGTTATCCACAATCCTTTTCAGGTCTTGCTTGAACTCGGTTGTGGCCACTCGAAGCAACTCTCTCACTCATTTGTCACTAAAGGGGCTTTCAAACAATCGGATTCAGCAGTGAAAGGGTTAACGAGGAAGGTGATCTGTGGCCGCTGTTTTTCCTCAGGTTGCAGAATCTGTCCTCAAAACTCTGCTGCATTATTTTCCATTTTAAAATAATTGGCAAATGTATTGGCAGATGCATTCAAATGTGTTTTTTTTTACTTATCTGAAATACTGTATGTTTCAGAAAAGTTAAAAACAACAATCAACCAATGACACAGCCCCCAGCCACACAGTAAGAGCCTCACAGGAGCAGGCAAAGAGCCGCATACGGCTCAAGAGCCACAGGTTCGCCACCCCTGGACTAAATTGACCCCACAATCCGAAGACAAAGGGGAACATACTATATATAATCTGTATGCTTACTATATATTATATAAGCTGATCAGACCATTTTTGAAACAAATGGGAAAAGACAAAAAGGACCACCTAAATTACAAAGACAACAACACAGCGCAATTAGTCTATCAGTATACTGTACATATTTTAGCAGTTAACCGAAACAAAAGCACCAACAAAGTAATATATTCTAAAGAAATAAACCATAATGTAGCGGGCACTTGCTACATCCTGATTGGTCACTTCCTGTATTTAAGAGCACGCGTACTGCTATAGGGGCGTTAAGACCTGCCCTTCAATAGCATTCACACACTATTATTGGCCAGGCGTCCATGCTTACGCAAGGTTACGTAACCTGATTTGTTCAGGTCCTATCCCCTGGCTTCGTAGGGCAGGACTTGCCTAGAAGGTACATGGGATCCATAATAATGTGCTTTAGGGGTCTCCGGCCTGACAAGATGTCCCTCCAGCAACCAACAGCGACACCCTCAGCACTGATAACTCAAAAAAATAGGAACTAATATAAATTAAGGCAAACTTATCATAAGACAAACTAAAGTGTGATTGCACAGAAGTTAACTTAAATGTGCTCACTAAATAGAAACTAATGTACTGCCATCAGTACTAAACTACAAGTATAATGTAGTTAGTTCCCTGGCTTTCCTAAAATGATGTGTGTCTTCTTGACAAATGGTAGCGCTTCACAGGGATTGGTGGAGACAGTTATTGCAGGCTGTGTATCAACCAGACATGGTGGCACATGGCATATGTTTATTCTATTTGCTTACCCAACTACTGAGTCTGTGACCCCAACAACTGTGACTGCATATGGTTATTATTCTGGGTGTTATGGCTTAATTTGAAAAGTGAGTGTGGCCCTCAGTCTGTCCTGGAGGATTCTACGTATATAAACCTACGAGTCACCCATACATACAGTAGTGACTATTCCTATTTTTTTCAATTTTTCTGTCAACATATGACATTTTAATGAAATTTTACAAAATAAGCATGTCTTCATATGCAATTGTTCACTGTACACTTAGAATGCAACACATTTTCATGAACAGGTTTGTATGATATTGTACGAAAAGTTATGCACACTAAAATGTATGATCTCATACGAAATCTAGGAGACCGCCAGCTGGTCACGTGACATCGGCTACAGAGCTCAGTGCTACAGAGCGGCAACTGCTAGCTGTTTAGGCCCATACAGAGCTTCGTGATGCGGCCCGTCGTATTAGCGACACAACAAAGCATATGGGCGGCATTGGAATATTTGTTTATTAAACTTTGATACCAAAATTGCAGTCCTGGTACACATAATGTAATAGTGGTGTTTGGTGATTGTATATTTCCCTCTTCTCCTCTTAACTTTTCTTTTGTCCTGTAATTGAAGAGGCCTTCAACACCACGTGTCTATGAATTTACATATTTTTTGCATTTGCTTTAAACCTTTTAAAAACATTTTTTGGGATTTTACAATTTTGACTTCAGATAGTCAAAACATCTTTGACGTTTCATGATGGACTACTGTGCCTCGTCAGTTCTCCTGGGCAAGTGAATTCCTGTTTTCGTTTAGATGTGTGAGAATCTCCAATTAATTGAGCTAGGGATTGAGGTAGTGTGAGGGATGTGTTCAATTTCTTCTAAAGCTTCATATTTTGAAAAATGAAGGTTTTTTTATTAATATTTTGAGATGATCAGCATCCCACATTTTCTTGAAATGTATTAAGATTATACAAAGTTGAGCAAAATCCTTTTCAAGGCAGACAACTTCCACCTAACTCTCCATTCTTTCTCTTTTTGTTAGGCTTACTTGTCATCCATGTCACATGTGATTTTCGTCCTGGTACGGATGATGGCCACATACTTACAGACAACAACAAAAAAAATCTTCTAACAATAAGTGAAATAACCATTAAATCATCTTTACTGCCAATGTTTCCGTGTTCTTTGCAGATTTGTGTGACGGATACACCAACATAACGGAACCATGGCGCAACCAAGACTTCTTTCCCTGGCTTTCCTAAAAATGATGGACCTCTTGTTAACCAATGTTAACCACCAATTCAATGCAACAGATCCAGCATTACTACCTGGAAACTCCAACGTATGCACAGGTACCATTTGCAATAACGTCACATTAATGCAGGTTGTGAAATGTATTTGCAGGTTAATACAGGTCTTTGAATTGCTCCTCTATAGATATTAATTAATGTCTTGACATTATCTATGGTGATGATGGGACCTGGAACAACCCAGGAAGCTATATATGCAAATGCCAAAAAGGCTACCACCTTGTACCTGAAACAACTCCTTTTGCCAAGGTCTGTACTATACTATACTATACAATACTATACAATACTATACAATACTATACTATACTATACTATACTATACTATACTATACTATACTATACAAGTGTAATATGCAGTGAGCAAGGGATGATCCTCAGTGAGCCATTTGGTAGTTAAAAAATATGCTAAGCTCTGCAGGTACTGATAATTCATTGAAGGCTACAAACTATAAATAATATTAAAATCCATTAAAAACTGTTGAAGCAACAACATAGAACAAACCATGGGCAAATAAAGTGCACCTAATTGTCAGTGCTAGTCATATTATAATGCAAGCAAAAGGCTTGGGAGGAATTAGGCTACAGACACAAATCTTAAGTCAGATGTTCAAAACTCATGGTTGGTGTTGCAAATATAAAAAGACAACTAGTTATTGTAATTTATTATAATAGGAGATTCCCATTTAGCTTAGAATATGGAAAGAAAACCTCAGGAACATGTTTCAGCTTTTCAGAACCTGAGATGATACAGTTTAATGAGAACATTTTCACTGTCAGTAAATGTCCCTTCCTCAGATATCAATGAGTTTTTCAACTCAACTCTCTGTGGTCCTGATTCTGTTTGCACCAACATGCCTGGAGCTTATATGTGTGAATGTCAACTGGGATTCACGCTTACTCGACCAGGCCAAAGAACCCAACGAGACCAACATCTGTATTGGTATTTGTAGACACCACAGTAGCAAACGTCTGTGCATGGATTATTGTTCATTATGTTACAGAGAAGGCAGGTGTAGACCTTACACTTGCACCTGCCTCCCATGGTTTATTCATTCATTACAATGACTTAAATTTTTGTAGGAAGTGTCAGGTGTTGGACCACGTGCCAGGTCGATCAGACCGTCTAATTGCTGCGATGGTGCCACAAACTCAGAACCAAACCAGAAAGCAGCGCAAACTACAACAGTGGGTAAGAGTGGTTCCCTTTAGTTTAGATGGGCTGCATATTTATTTTATAATTCTCAGCTATACCTGTTGTTATTTTCCTCCATTTGCAAGATTTGAGCCTACATGCCATTGGCCCAGGGAGTCGTGATGACAACAATGTCGCACTTTCTGCCAAAGGACAGACCATGGAAATCAACTTGCAGGCTCTAGCCAGCACCAACAATGGTGAGACAGAGAGAGACTATAACGAACATGATGACTATAACATTTATAGATGTTTAATTCTTGTATCATGTGGACACTCCCAGGCTCTGCAGCAGCTGCCTTTATGACACTGAATGGGATGGAGAGTCTTCTTAGTCATCAATACTTTAAAACGGAGAACACAACGGAGTGTCTATTTGCACCCCCTTTTACACATGAGCTCTACTGCTTGTGCTGAGAGATGAGATGGCAGAGGTCCAAATCAGATAGCATCAGAATCAGGTACAACAGAGAAGCCCACACGGTTCAGGCCAGTGCTAGAGTCTCTGGGAGAAGAAATGTCAAAAAATGAAATCAGGGTTAAGAACATTGCATCTGTTAGAGTGACATTTGGCAATCTAGCAGAGTAGTAATATCTAAGGTACCTGGCCACAGATAAATAGAGTTTTTCCATTTTGTTCCCACAAAATGTGTAACACAGAATGTGGAACAGGACGTATTTAATGCTTCGAGCGACAGAATCGAGTTTAGCAGAGAAATTTGCAACCGGACGGAGTTTGTCACCGTGGTGTTGCAGCAACACAGAGGTCACGCAGCTCTTGTGCTTGTCAACGGTCTGCACAAACTGTTTTTAGGGATCTGGCAGTCCCAGCGTCGGGGAAGACTGCAGAGCCAGTTTCATACTCACGAATGCTTCATCAGCTTCGGGCATCCAAGAGTTTGTTTGATGTGAACTGAGATCCTTACCATGGATCAGGGAGCTCAATGGAGCTTCCATAATTGCATAAATAGAAATAAACATATATAATAGGCGCATATTCCCAGTAGGACAATATTTTTTCTAAATTATATGTTTGGTAAAGTTCCAGTTAGTTACTTGTGTTTGGGTGAGATGGATTTACCATCAACTGTGATCACATGATCCAGAAAAAAAAAAATTCTTTTGAACAAACTGGAGTAAAAAAAAAAGCTTCATAGCCTTCTGTGGCAAAACATTTTTTTTTACAGTGACATCAGGAATGTGACATTTTAAGTGACAGGCTCAAGTAAAAATCCTAATAGTTAACACTTAAACTGAAAAAGCTGCTATTCTGTTAATTTTTACAGGAAAACAGCACTGTACCAATAAAAAAACATTCTCCCAAAAGAGAAAAGAGCAGGTGCCTTGAGAGATGTAGAAAAAACACACAAGGAGTTGGGCACTTCAAAAAAAATGATATTGGTTGTCAGTCAAGCATGCAGCTACAACACAGTCAGTATCAGTCCAAATCAGATGTGAGGTTGTCAAACTGTCATTATGTCTCTAAAGAACCGTTTTGAGCATTCTTCATCAGGCCCTGTAGTAACATGAGCTGTGCAATGCAAGTTGTCAGGTTTCATACAGTCAGAGGCAGGGCTGATTACAGACCCCGCCTCAGTGAGGACATTTTAGCCACACTGTAATTAACAAATGTCGTTATATCAGATGCATCATTACGAAAAATTCTCAATCCGTCAGGTGTTGAGGTTAAAACAATGTTAAAAGTGCACATTAAATCACGACCAAGCAAAATAAGTGGACATAAATCAGACACCAAAAAAGACTAAACTGTCTTCAGTTTCCCATGTACATGAGAAAGGAACAGAGAAATGTTCTTTTACTGCTTGACCTGTAGCCCCAATTGACCAAATAAAATGACCACTAAGCTTCGGTGTCAAATCTTTAGCTCTAATAATCAAGTTTGTAGCACCAGAGTCAACTAAATAAGTGAGTGGAACCCCTTTAACTTTACACTCAATGATAGGCATTTTCTTGTAGGCTTCAGAAGATAACATACTATAAGTTGGTTTAACTTTTTAAAAACCTATCAATGGTCCCTAATAGAAAAAAAAACTGTGTATCAGTGCAAAGCATTCCTTCATTGCATGAAGCGAAGTCAAGTGTGTGGTTGCAGTAGCCTACCTCATCAGTGTTTGGACTCAGTCAATCAGGCAAGTGCTGTTCTCTGTTTTTGCTTTTTCTTCGGGCAGTTACATACCCAATATCCAAAGTCCTTGCAGTACCTACACTGGTCTGAGTTGTAGGGCTCATCATTTTGTCCACGGTACCCGACTCGGCCTCCTCTGCCTCGACCACGTCCTTCGTGGGAGCGGCCTTTTTCGGGTCCGCGCTCCATATGTTGCCCACCAGCCTGTTGTAACATGCAGACATACGCTTCGAACATGGTTTGCTCACGTACTCGTTGGTCTTTCCACCCGATGCAGGTGTGACGGATGCTGTCGGTCATGTTCGAGAGTCAAGTCTGGGATTTGGGCGGCGATGCACAAAACGTGTGTCCTCTTCGTCCCTCCGTTTTTCCCAGCTCATCCTCCTGGCTTGTAGAGAACTGGAAAGCTCAGACTATGGGCTTTGGTTAGGTTGTAGAACTGATGAGGAGGTTATTGGTGTATGTGTGTTTTTGCATTCTTTCCCTGAATCACTATACCTTTTATCCATAGTTCAAACATTTCTTGTTCGTTTTTTTTTTTTTCTAGTAGCTTTAAATCTTCTGTCTTAATCATTGATTTTCCCATTAATTCCATTTCTACTTCTTCTAAATCCTGTTTTAACACTTTCAGCGTTCCCGTACTGAGGGAGCTGTTTTGAGGGAATCCAATTTTTGACCAGTATGGTAAACATTCAACACATTCCATTCCATATCTCCGAACCATCTCCTCCACCACAGGCCCCTTCGGGACTGGTGACAATTGGTTGGAGCTCATCCTTTCAGAATGAGGGAAGTCAACTTCTTAACCTTCGAGCAACCATCGTTGCAAGGCAGCCTTTACTATCTCGGAAAAAAGCCACACAAATCCGATAACAGTTCACTTACTGCTAATAGGGGTTTAACGCGGAGAAACCCACACTGAAATCCGGGACAGGTTACTGCTGTCACGTGTGTAGATTTAACTAAAAATCTACCGTCACGCCTGGTTGAGGAGACTTTTTCAGAGATATGGTTAAATGTGCCGAATATTATTCACCCAAACCCTTATACAAAAAAAAATCCCAAGAAGGCTATCAGTCTTTTCAATGTCCAAACAACTGTATTTGTTTCATCAAAGTTCACAGGTCAATTGGAATTTCTGTTTCAAATTAATTCATTTAAATCTTTATCTTACCCTGCTGCTTGAAATGGCTTCCGTCTTTAAGATCAGTATGGATCCAGTAGAGCCCTCAGTGGTTTCTGATCCCCTCTCTCTAAATGCTTTTTAAGCGAGGTATGAGGCGGCATCTGCTTGATCCCGGATCGCGCAAATCCTCAGTCACCCACGGAGGTTCTCTCTGTTTTCCATTTGATCCCACTTCTGACACCAAGTTGTGGTGGAAGTTTTTTGATGCAGCAGGTGTAGAATTTTTAAAAATAGAAGGTGAAACAAAATAAGGACAGTCAAAGACTAAACCAAGTTAGGTTTTTTGTATTTTATTAAGTATATTTGCAAATATAGGAGGAACACATTTCACAGAAGCAGCACAGGTGTGGAAAAGCTCTTCAAATGAGTGAACAGAAACACTGAACTTAAATACATCTTCAGAGTGACAGCACACACGCACTTGGCTTATTATGACTCTACATTTCTCACAGACAATCTGATACACATGAAGACAATCATGAAAAAACACAAGAGACATCTTGGAGCCATTTCGCCTCCTTCCCCCTGTACGACTTCCACCCCCCCCAGTTGCATCTGGCATGGGAAAACTAAATGTATCAGGAGAGATAGTTTTAGGGTGACCTTGTAGCCCCTATCTGTTTAGACAAACAGTGCTCACATTATGTTCCAGACTTTGTGATTCTCACTTAGTTAGAATCAGATTCTATATGTGGGAATGATATAAACTCCCTTTCAGCATTGTGAGAGAAAGCTAATAGAGAAGAAAATAAGACAAAAATATAAAGAATCATGCTTAAATGTAATTTGCCATTACATGTACTCGGATGTTTTTACTGCAATAATACCGACAATAAACACCACCAACCTCACGAGCCTGTCAACTTTACCATCCAACATAAGAAGGTGCACCCTCAACCAAAATCTATCCATTCAGTTAAAAGAAAGTTAGGTGTAATTTCTCTTGGTTTCTCAGAGAGTAGATTTAGAATAGTGACTTGTCTGTACTGGCAAGACAAACCCATCGTCTCTCAAAGCATTGTGGGATAGTCGGCAACGCAAAACTAACCAGAGACACAAAAAGGGAGCAGTTGAAAGGTTTTAAACTTACAGTACATTATGACAATGAAGATGGAATTTGGCTACATAGTGATTTGCCAATAATATAACAATGAAAGAATTATACTGGCAGGGGAAGTTAAATGTTTGTAGAGAAGATTATTGTCGTAAATTCTTCTTTTACATACAAGTTTACAGACAAAAAACTTCTCGATAGCTTGCGAATGTTGACATGCCCACAGGCAATGTTCCACGATTTGTTAGTAGGTCTTCACCGTTCTCCTCAACTCATATCAAAGATATTCTCATAAAGACACTTTACTCTTGATGTTTTAAATTATTTTATCAACCACCTCCTACCACTCGGACACACTAGAGAGGACTAGGCTTTCCTACTTTTAAAAATTTCTCTATCAGGCCTCCATTTATTCATTCTTCACAAAGGCATATTTCTTTACAAGTTGTATTGAAGGTTTGTGTGGAGGTCCTACAGTTTTCTGCTGCTCTATCTCTATCTCAGCTTCTGTGTCTTTTCCTTTAAGCTTAATTGAATATCGTTCTGTGCTACTCTATGGAGTCCGAGACCCACCCTGGTAAACATGAGAAGTGATGTTTCTCAATCCAAAGACATCAGGTGTTTTTATGTTTTTTTTTGCATAGTAATAAAAAATCTGTAATGTTGGAGAAAAAAAATCAGAAAGTAAATTGTCATTGTTTACAGGTTGATTGTGTTCAAGATCGTGGCTCAGTTTGTCATACTGGGCTGTACCTGGATTCTGGGCCTGTACCAGACAAACCTTTTCTTCTGGATCCTCTTTATAATTCTTAACTCCCAGCAGGGCACGTTCTTCTACATCGTCCACTGCCTGCTCAACAAGGAGGTATTCTTCAGCTAGATTATACTTTATCTTAAATTCTAACAACATGTTGTTTAACTGTTGATACAAGGCTAATACTAATACTATAAAGATAATCTAAATAGTAATGTTAAGTTGCATTTCTTAAACAGATGAGCTACCCTGATGTTTAACCTATACTCTTTGATACTGTGGGTATGTTTGATGTTACGTAGCACTACGTTCATGTAGTGGTTTGTAGTATTTGTGTTTTTTTGTATATTTTGTATAACACTGAGTTGATGAATTGTATGCTCCAGGTGCGAGAGGAGTACATCAGATGGCTGACATGCTCTTTTGGAAAAGACAGATCTGTGGTGAGTCCCTGGAAATACAACTCATTATTTCAAGCAGTTAACCAAGTTGTTATTTTCAAATAGAGATTTAATTTGAAAAGTAGTATTACTGAAACGTTTCAAACAAACTCACATGTGCCACTTTCCAGGCATAACCCCAACTGATTCTACCATGTTCAGTGTTTTGTATGTGAAAAGGATGAGCAACAGACAGGCAGAGTCTTTGGATTGGAGAGTAAGTATTTGGTTTGCACTAACACTGTAAATCAATTTCAACAACACTAATGGTTATTATAATACTTATTTTAACTGAAAGATGCACCTTCAGTCTCTGAGGATTTAGACAAGCCTGAGGAACAGACAGATGAGGGGAAACAAGATAAATCCTGATGAAGTAAAAAGGGACAATAGAGACAAAATCTTCAGTATGAAGTTATGATTTGTTTTCATAAATTCTAGTTATTACTACTAAAACTAGTTAGCTAGTAAAATGTTTTAAAGTCTCAAATGTTGAGTGCTAAAGTGCTACTCTTTCTCAACTTACTGGAGTCAGGTTGATGCAGGTGTTTAGTTGTACAATACAATAATTCATGTTGTATTAACACCATTAATTATTGTTATTATTATTATTATGCTAACGTTTTGGATGTAGCTCATGTAGCTGAAGAATGTTGGAAAGTTTGACAGTTGTGCAATACATATTTGAAAACTTTTCAAAATCTGCCGTTTATTTTTGTCATTTCTTCACTATGTTCTTCTTACACACAGTAAATTGCCTTAACACACATTTAACGCTTACAATTTTTTTTTATTATAAAATGAGGCCCATAATAGAAAAATAGAAAAGTCCTTTCTGTGTTATGAAACACTGAAAAGACCAGCATCTCTCCACCTAATTCATTTGTTTGGGTGTGGGAGCTTCCACAGACATGTTGCCACACCCTCAGTCACACTGACTGAGGGTGACACAGTCTACAAAAACAAACTTTTCACAAAGTTGTTTCTTTCTTCTTCCATTTGTGTTGTATTTACATAAGAGCTGGGACACTTTGAGGTGTGTCAAACTTTACAAGACAAATTCAAGGGACGGGCAAAGCCAAGCACAATCTCTATCATTTACATTTTATGCATTTCAATTGTATTTACCTCACACATTGATTCACATTCAGCGGCCACAGAAACATTAAACTTAGATATACTAGATTTGTAACATGAAAAAAACACCCAGGAGTGCAAGAATCAACTTAGTTTACCCTAGTTTACTCTATATGAAGGATGTGTCTATCAGACATGCAAGCAATGTATGCATTACAGGACAAAATAAACTTTAATGTTTATTTTTATGGGGATAATGCATATTATTCAATATTACTCTTAGCAGTATTAGCCACCTGGAAAGTTTGTCTTTTAGAATTTCTCTCATTGTCGTAACACATCTGAATTTCTGTAGGCCCATGTGATGTCACATAGGCCTACAGAATAACATTTACATGTTCGAAATTCATTCATTCATTCATCTTTGCCTGTTCTCATAAATCATGAAAAAAATAATTATGGATATCACTGCTCGTGATACACCAGAGGTTTAGAAAAGCAAATGTAAAATCTTTAATATCTGAATGAATATGATAAAGAGTGGCAAGTGAGAATTATATTATAGTGAAAAAATGTATTTGTTTGTCCATGAGTTTGCCTTTTATGTGTGTATACTGTACAATTCAGAAATACTGTACACAGAGAACACTGGCTTTAGCTTGCATTGTCTGCAGTAGTACAATGCATATGTCTGCCTCAAGGGTGCAGAATTTAATCACATATGATGACAGCTGATGTACTTTTACTAAAGCAGAGGAGTGATCATAGGAAATAGCTAGTGTCTTTAGAGCCTGTATGACACTTTTTGGTTTTATCCATTTTAGAGGATTATCCTCTTTTGCCTAAAATAACCAATCCTAATTACTAGGAATGATAATGAGCTACTTGGAAATCTACAAGATTGATGCAGATCTACAAAGTTGTAGTTGTTGTACAAGTAACAAGTAAGTACTCAGTTGCAGGTAAAATCTGGAACATCATTGAGTTTAGAGGTCTGTGATGGCATTAATTCACCAGTTCTCCAGTGTAAAAGTTTTCTACTCTGGGTTGATATATGTATATGGGTTAGGGTTAACATTGTTAATAACAGTGTTATGTACAGTGTTTCAGCTGCCTCATGTCTTACCTCTGCATCAGTTACCTACAGTAACAGTGCCAAACTTATTTTGAAATTTGTGAGTCAAATCCAATATACTGTATAAAGCTAGAGACACACTTGATGATGCTGGTGTAGTTTTCCATGACTGCCACTAGATGTTACCAAAGCTCCACATTTTACTGATTGTACCTTTTAACTGAGTTTGTTTAATGACAGCTTTGGGAAATTCCTCAACATGCTCCTGTTGTGAATCTGACTGACTGTGTAACTGACTTAGTGGCTATTGTCTGCTGCTCCATCCATCCATCCATTTTCGTCCACTTATCCGGGACCGGGTCGCCAGGTCAGCAGCTCCAGCAGGGGACCCCAAACTTCCCTTTCCCAAGCCAAATTAACTAGCTCTGACTTTGGAATCCTGAGGCGTTCCCAGGCCAGGTTGGAGATATAATCCCTCCACCTAGTCCTGGGTCTTCCCCGAGGCCTTCTCCCAGTTGGACGTCCCTGGAACACCTCCCTAGGGAGGCGCCCAGGGGGCATCCTTACCAGATGCCCAAAACCACCTCAACTGGCTCCTTTCGACGCAAAGGAGCAGGGACTCTACTCCGAGTTCCTCATGGATGACTGAGCTTCTCACCCTATCTCTAAGGGAGACGCCAGCCACCCTCCTGAGGAAACCCATTTCGGCCGCTTGTACCCTGGATCTCGTTCTTTCGGTCCCAGCCTTCATGACCATAGGTGAGGGTAGGAATGAATACTGACCGGTAGATCGAGAGCTTTGCCTTCTGGCTCAGCTCTCTTTTTGTCACAACAGTGTGATAAAGTATATGTAATACCGCCCCCGCTGCGCCGATTCTCCGACCAACCTCCCGCTCCATTGCACTTGCAAACAAGACCCCAAGGTACTTAAACTCCTTCACTTGGGGTAAGGACTCATCCCCTAGCTGGAGTAGACACTCCATCGGTTTCCTGCTGAGAACCTGCTATTGTCTGCTGCTGTTTGTATGCATTCACTTCCATTGGCATTAATGTAAGTACCCCAACAACAGCACCTCTCAATTCCAGAGAAATAAAATATTCTTAAGCAGTGCAAGCTTACTTGGCACTGTTGTTTTATTCATAAACATGAAAGCAGAGCAATGGAAGTTGAGATATCCTTTGTTTTTCATCACCTTTAGCTTCCCTTTATGCAAATCATAAAAGTTATGTTGTATGCCATGTACACAGCAGCACCCTTCTCAGGGGCTAGCCAGTGCAGGAACAAAAGTGTATTAATCTGCTTTATGCACAAATATTTATGATACAACATATATTGAGTGTGTAAAAAATACTTTTTACGTGGGACTGGGTGTGCACATTAGTGTGTGAGATCCTGAACTGCATTTAAACAGTCGACTTTTGTCTGCTCTTCAATAATTTGTGGATGTGTGCATGATTGTATGTTTGCATGCATGTGAATTATAAAAGCAACTTTTGCACTCTGCGTTCTGTCTGCTTGGGTGATCCTTGATGGCATCCCAGTTGTGTCTGGTGATAATGCCCTCAACTCTGTCCAGGCATGAGGTCACTGATGACACAGCTAACATTCACACTTCAAACACACACTCACCATTTATTCAGAGGGTCATAAAGGTTTAGTGCATACACTTTTTGATATTAATAAATGTCCGTTACATTCAAGCCATTGCCAAATAAGTTGCTACAAAGCTAATTAAGACTATCAGCTCCACACAACTCTCTCTGTATTTTTCAGGATGGCTATGTTCAGAAGATTGTGTCATCCGGTGACTTTCCCGTGCAGAAACTCGGGTGAAGATAATTACCTCTTAATCATGTTTTTTTAATCCTCCGTGTCCAACTGTGTGGAGGAGGGGTGGGGGCGCGTGTGCGATCACGGAAGGCTGTATCATGTGGACGCGCCAACAGTTTTGTTGTCATTACTTAATATAACTAGAATTCCTCATGGGGGCGACAGAAACTACGCACTATAGCTTTAAATACTGAATCTAGGGACAGTTTTTCACAAGCATGCACCACAATTGAGAAATGTATGAATCAGCTTTATCATATTAAGCTAATCCATCACTGCGGAAGTTGCATGACAATGCTCACAAAACTTCATTAAGTCAAAGTGTTTGCTGGGGACAACAAAATTAGTTTTTCCAAGATATTGGAGGGGTTTTCAATTTTACGTTTCACCCGGTGTAATAACTACTGCTTCCTACTGAATTTGGATTAGGCTCTCTGCCTAAACAATGTCTGTGCTCCTTCACTGGGTGCCAAATGGTGTCAAAGCATTTCTAACAACCTATAGCCGAGAACGTTTTGATATATAAATCAATAATGTGTGGATCTTTGCTGAGCTGTAAAAGGCAATGATCTTAATGGATTGAAAACAGAGTTGCATAAGCACAAATGTTGTCAAGACACATTTTTAAAGTTTCTAACAAATGTAACCGGCAATCATGCTAACATGGCTGTGACTTAATATTCAAGATGCAGCCACCGCTGAAAGAAAAGAAAACACGGATAGGGAGAGGAGTGAAAAACAAGAGAATACAGTGCTCAGGGTTAGTTTCAGTGGCTCTCACTCTTTGCTCCTCTCCTCAATACTATACTTGGTTACCATGGAAACACACTTGCAGCGCTTGAGTCGTGAGGCCAGTCAGCTGAGATACCTCGTCTAGTAAACAATCCTGCAATCTGAACTGAGTATGTTCGATATGTGTGTGAGTTTGTCAAATGATGTAGATGTCAGTCAAAGGTAATGGGTGTCGGAAAGGTGGCAGGACCAGGGGTGGAACTGAGACAGCAGCTGTGATAACTTTAAACCTGTCCTCGAGCAAGTTTTGATGTTTTATTTCACTCATATTTAGGGAACAGATACGATACAGATACATGAGCCTATTTAATCAAGTAAGCTGACACAGGTAACTAACTGCAGTCATAACCTAATTGTTTCAGTCACTATACAGTCATAAAAGAAATAAAGATAAAACAGAGAATCAGTAGGACATGTTAAACATCACTCTCTATATTTGTTAAAGTGCTCATATTATGCTCATTTTCAGGTTCGTAATTGTATTTAGAGGTTGTACCAGAATAGGTTTATGTGGTTTAATTTTCAAAAAACACCATATATTTGTTGTACTGCACATTGCTGCAGTTCCTCTTTTCGCCCTGTGTGTTGAGCTCTCTGTTTTAGCTACAGAGTGAGACATCTCACTTCTGTACCATCTTTGTTGGGAGTTGCACATGCGCAGTAAGTACTGATAGCTAGTCAGTTGCAGATTATGAGGGAGTGCCATGCTCGCAGCTAGGCGAGCATTATAACGTGTGTTACAAAGTGACGAGAGTTCGTCACGCCAGCAAAGGCTGGACTACAATAGAGCTGTTTGGAGCAGTTTGTGAACAGTGTTTTCTGTTGGAGATGGTATGTCCCTTTGGGGTGGACTTTGGGCTTTTTCACTTTGTAAACCTATAACATGCACAAAAAGATATATAACACAATAAAGGAAAGGGGAAAAGCCAAAAAGCGTAATATGAGCACTTTAATACAGTTTGTAGAATTTCATGGTACACCATGCCTCCTACAACTTATGTCTTGTCTGCGTACTCAGACTTTAAGAGCAGTCATTTCATGCCTGTAATTATCACTATAATGATAGGGATAGGGAAGATAGACCTAATGATTTTTATAGTCTATGCAGACAACCTGCTGTAATGTGTGAAACACTGTCGTGTACTGTATGCACAATGAGTTACATCATCGGCACAAAAAACAATGGTTAACTATGACATGCAGACCAGAACAGTCCTTGATGCCAATGACATTTTTACACACACATACATACATACATTGCGGTGTTTGGTATTATTATATTGAAGGCAGAAAAAAAACCTAGATAATGCCTAACAATGTTTTAATGCACTTGATAAAAGGGATATTTAGACCAGTGTTTAGTCTTTAGCCAAACAAAGCAAAGATGCTTAAAAAATGAGACTGGCACTAACACTTAAAATGAGTGTCCTGTAACAGGAATTTAAAAAAAGCAGTTCAGCCATTTTAGCACTTACATATGGGGATACTTGTTTAGTAAGTGGAACAAAGTCATGAAAACCTTGACCCACCTAGAAGCAAGCCCTGTATGGATCAAGGCAACGCTCTTGAATAAGGGTAAGCTTTAAAGTCCAACTGAAATGAAATTGGATTTGTTTTTCTGCTATCTGCTGTATAAAACATTGGTTCTGTGTTCACCTTTAAAAGAAAAAAAAACGGAAGCCAAAAGGGACACAGTTTTTATTTTTGTGTTTTGGTTTCATGATGGCACCCTCTAATTTTGCATTAGTTTGACGTAATACCATTAGGCAGTAGGTCTTTGTCTATGGATACCTTACAGCCAATCAAATCTTGCAAAAAGTTCATCAGCGTTCTATCATAGGCAGAGCAGACAGTCACAGTGAGCCAGACAGCAGCCTACACAACACAAGAGACAGACTTTGAACAATAACTCATATTCATTATTCATGCTAAAGTCTCCTTCTTATCTAACCTACATAAACTTACTTTTAAAAAAACATCTTGACATTACTTTTTACTACAACAAGGTAATGTAATTCCAGTCGGACTTTGAGTGGAGGACACACATAGCTGACAATGTGCTCCAAAGCAGTTTCCCAGGAAAAGTATAAAAACAAATCAAGTAGAAAAGTGTAGAGAGGAATGCACCCAGCTGTAAAAAAAATCTGGAATGGGAAGGCATCTAAATTAGATTCATTAATGAAGCAGTCAATGTCCCCAAACTTTAAGTAGTGGCACGATGACAACCCAACTTGTCTTCACAATAATAGTTAGCATCACAAGAGAGATCCAAAATTAAAGTCCCTGCCAGTAACTTCACTTGGGAACATTAGAGCAGCTAATAATTGTTTGGCTGTCAGGAAAAGTGTCCCATGCATCAAAGGGGGTTTGTACGTGAGAGAGAAGTTAGGAAAGAATTATTTATGACTAGATTGCTGGATGAAGCTATTAGGAAATGCAGGCAGACAGGGCAGCATCTTTGCAATCAACACTAGCCTGAAACCTGACATTCTGTGGTCAGACAAAATAATGCTTATGAATCACTTTACTTTCATATTGGCCCGCTAATCTGCCCTTCTTTGTGTCCCACATGAGACAGAGTATCTTAACAAATCATCTATGTTCTGGTACAGATAGATTCCTATTGATTTTTGTGACCCAATTCTTCTTTCATCTAAAATGTCACTCAAATCCCGAATGAAGTATCTCAAAAACTAACGACCTGATTTACATACATTTTGCTCTTCATAGTCATAGTCCACATTTGTGATCTGTTTCTCTCGCTGTCTATCTTCTCCAATCCAGTCCTCTAAATCTCTGTTGCTCCCCCAGCTCAACTCTTTCACACAGTTTAAGCAGTTAGCTTGAGGCCACTGATTGTATCAGATGTGCAAAGGTAAAAATGGAACAACAATTTCTTAGCCAGGGATAATGGAGGGTGAGTCAGAAAACTCTCTCTGGTGTTTGCCTGCTCTTGTTTTTCCCCTTTCAATCTATTCATTTCCCTAGATTGCATTCAGCCAATAAATAGTACTAGACAGGATTATTAGAGCAGGATTGTCCCTGTTTCCCCAGCTTTGACTCAGCTGTAAGGATGTTTAAAATTTCTTATTATTGTGGCTGCATCAGAACCTTCCAGATGATGTGGAAGGTCTCTTCACTGGTTACCAATTGCGGCCCGCATCCGCTTCAAGACACTAGTACTTACGTACAGGGCCACGAACAGATCAGCACCCGCTTACATCCAGGACATGGTCAAACCATATACCCCAACCCGCCCACTTCGTTCTGCATCAGCCAAACTGCTTGCTGCCCCCTCACAGCGAGGGAGAACTAATCACTCAACGAAATCCCGACTGTTCACTGTCCTGGCTCCCAAATGGTGGAACGAGCTCCCCATCGATATCAGGATGGCCGAAAGCCTACACATCTTCCGCCGAAGGCTAAAAACACATCTCTTCCGACTACACCTCGGATTAAAAAAAAAAAAAAAAAAAAAAAAAAAAACAATTCTTGAACATGCACTTTCGAACCTGCACTTTCATATGTCTCTTTGTAGCTTTGCCTATTTAAAGCTACTGTATTTGCACTTACTACTTGTGGTCTGGAGTTTGAACCTTCACAGTTGAAAGCACTTAATTGTAAGTCGCTTCGGATAAAAGCGTCAGCTAAATGACATGTAATGTAATGTAATGTAATGTGGAATAATGATGTTGTTCTGCAAGCAAGACATGACTTTTGATGCAAGGAATCATCATTTACCACTATTGGTATATTGGCACAGCTGAAATTTTGCTTATGGTAAAAATATAGCCTATTGTGTGTGGAAGCATAGGCGTAACACATGACTACACATCCTCCCAGCAGCAATAGATAAGATATGTGTTAAGCAAGCATCATGCCAAGACAAGCCATTGTGCTCTTTCTTAACACTACTGGCACTGATAATGAGAAAATATTAATGAGAGTCTCAGTGCCGCATCAGTCTCTCTGGAGCTAATAGTCATCCACTGATGGAGGAAAAGAGGCAGAGATGGAGAGAGAGTGAGTTAATGAGCTGAAGTATACACGTGTGTTTGCATGTGTCTGTGTGCACTTGCTTTTGTGAGTGAGAAAGACAAGAAGACAAAAAAGTGAGTGAGAAATGAAATGGGGAAGAGTGTTAATTGAGTATGATCACACCTCCAACATATTCCTTCATGTGAAACAGGCAGAGTCAACCTCCCTACCGCCGACAACGGCATGCAGAACATCATCAGGACCTTCCCATTCCTAGCTCTGGATTTGCACAGCTTGATTCAAAAATTGCTGAAGACGTTATCACATCTCACCCCCTGCTCCATTTTGTTGTTGTTATAAAGCTTTAAATGTGTATGTGGACACAGCAGAGAAAAAATAGATTACAACTAAAGAAGGGAGAAGGAGGAGAAAATGGGCTCTGATATTCTCAATGACCTATTGGCTAGTCTAAATTATATTGTAATCTTGGAGTAAAACTTTAATAAATGAATCATTCATTGCCCCAAATCATTGCAATTTGCTTACAACAGGTGACGCCTTTTGCATTATTGTTTCAATAATTCACTTCCCTGATGAGACTGAATCTGTCAAGTTACAATTGCTCCTTTCATGGAGCAAAATCCTGCTTCCTTTTTCACTGCATCCACTCCCTCACACCCTTTTCCCCTTTTTCTAACAGCATCTGTTCATTTCTTATTGAAAGTGCCAGACTGAAAAGGCTAATCAGGTTGTGTGTGATTGTACATGTTTGTCTGTCCTTGTGTGTGAAATGTCTGTTAGATCGTGGTCTTTTAATGGTGAAGGGAATCTCGGGTTATGTGGTCTTACTACATTATATCATTAATGAACATGTGTCTCTGTCACTCTCCCGCACATTAATACTTCTAAGTGATTTATTCAATATTATATCAATACCATTTGCTATTATTAACCCCACTGTCGTTAATAAAGGTAAGTGCTGCCACAAAGTGTGTCTGCAGATATTCACTTCACAGCTGTATAGAGGAAGATGCCCACTGCAGTTCAACCATATTACTCTACAGCAGAGGTCTGTACATCCACCCTCTCTCTCTCTCTCTCTCTCTCTCTCTCTCTCTCTCTCTCTCTCTCTCTCTCTCTCTCTCACACACACACACACACACACACACACACACACACACACACACACACACACACACACACACACACACACACACACACACACACACACACACTCTCTCTCTCTCAGTCATCCTCTCCCGCCGCTGCTGAGCCTGCGACGTTAGCCGTGGATGAAAAAAGAAATCTCTCTTTTTGCTTCAGCCAACGGACGCATACTTTGGAAAGGAAATAAGTGAAGGTACTGTACAAAAATGCAAATTTCCATCTTAAGACTCATAATTATATAATTTATCATTTAAAAAAAATATTGTAGCCTGTGTATCCTTGGTATGACAAATTATGTGCGATGGAGCCAAGCGACGGCAGAGCGAGCATGCACCTGCACTACAGACTCCAACGCTCTGTTGGGTTGAGTCCTCTTGGTGCAACAGAAGCCCATATGGTTGATTTTACGAGGGAATGTTTTTCTTTGTGGTTGGCATTAAGTGCGTGTTTGAGCAGACTTGTGATATTGAATAGTAATGGATAAAGATGTTATTGATGGGTATTAGCCTACGTCTATATTTCACCCGTTTTGCTATTGTTGCTGTATACCACAACGCGTTATTTTTGCATGTTTGGTTTAAATGCTGAACAGAAGTGATTAAAATCTGTGGCCATATATATAAAGTGGCACATGAAGCCAGGCTGGTATTTATGCTGGGTGCTGCGGGGATAGGATGGACGGGCAGAGTACGCGCCATGGACAGATGTGCGAGAAGGGATTTAGTATCGAGGGAGGAATCACGCAGGGGATGAAACTGGCGATGTGTGTGTGTGTGTGTGTGTGTGTGTGTGTGTGTGTGTGTGTGTGTGTGTTCTAGCTTGTGTTTTGAGGGTGAATGGCCCAGCTCTACAGCAGTGTTGACTACTCTGCACGACAGGCGCCACATTTTACCTGCAATGAGGGCTTCGGTGTCAGCTGCCCTTAGTTCTTCCGTGCTCTTGCGCGCGTGTGAGTCAGAGAGAGAGACAGGGGGAGAGAGAGAGAGAGCGAGAGAGAGAGAGAGAGAGAGAGAGAGAGAGAGAGAGAGAGAGAGAGAGAGAGAGAGAGAGAGAGAGAGAGAGATATTTCCTGCCAACAGCAGCAACAGTGTCCAACTACTGACCGATGGACCACACAGATTCCTTCGCCCACACATTTTCGACTGCCAGGCACGAGATAACACATAGCAACTGTAAACAACATTTTAAAATGGTCTGTCATTACGTTGGTTAAATGATTTGGCAGTGTATGTAGACAGTCAAAGGTGTCTATCAAGCCATATGTGTGTCCTTAACGGCAGAGCACGGTGAACGGAGTGCAGTGCTTCAGCACCATGGACAGCGCATTGTGCTGACTGAGCGCATAACGGGCTTTGGTGGGCTGTAAACGTTACATATTGGGGAGATTGAATGGTTCTAAGATGTGACAAGTGTATGCTTGAACATATTCTGCACGCATAATCTAAATATAGGCAGCATTGTCTCGTCCACTTAAATTATTGAACAATAGTAACAGGAAATATTTATAGAGGAATCAGGAATTGAGTTCAGTATGGGAGTGTTTGGCTGGAATATGAAAGATGGCATATTTATTTTGTTTGTGTTTATACAGTCACTTATTTCAATCTTAAAAGTTTGATGTGTGTGCAAACCAGCACAACAACAGCATAACAATACATTCTTTATTAAAATACCACTTATGTATCACTAAATGTGTCTACAATTCAGTCTAAATTAATGTAAATAAAGTGCCATTCCATTTTATTTATATAGCTTGAGAATAGATTCATTTGAAATCAATACATATTTCAAGAAACCTGCTATAGTCAGTTGATGGTCTTAAACTAAAGAAATGCATGGCAGTAAGGCAGCACTGTTTCTTTAATCAGTGGCTGATCAATAGTTAATAAGTGCTCCATTGGGTTCTGTTGAATATGACAGAGGGGTCTATTGGTTTGCTAAGTAGTTAGATTCCTTACAGTGTAGTACATTTGCTTTCAATCAATAAGGGAAAGACTCTCCTATAGTGGCTTTACCATCCATGCCTAAGCCTGGCCTCATCAATCATTGGTCACACCCACTTACATTAAGGAGAAATACATAAGGAAAAATTGTCAAGCTACAGTGCAATCCTATTTTTTTTTACACCCCTTTGTTTTCCACACATTGCTTTATTCATTTTTCCCATTCTGTTTATCTCCTTAAACCCATTCCCTCCTGACGTCGATGATTCCTGATGTTGCCCTCGAAGGAATGATGAGCAGTCACCAATCAATTGCAATCACAGATCAGTGGTGCACCGGGAAAAAGGGGAAAGGGAAATCAGTATGGGAGGCAAGCCTGGGAGACCTAAATAATGACCACCCACCTACCAAACCCACTGCCTTGTTGCTATGTAATCGTCAGTTCATCAGACACAATTCAAGGAATCCATAGCGCTGTCTGTTGAGGTTGCTCTCAAGAGGTGATGGATGTTATACTAAAAGAAACCTGAAGTACAATTTTATTCTTGCTTACTACTCTTGTGTGAAAACCAAGATATGGTTAGTGATGATGTGGAGTTCACATGGTGGATAAAATAAGAAAATAATAACAACACCAGTGAAAGACTGGGTTACCGCAGCAACATAAAAACAGGAAACAGCAACAAAACCACAAATATTATACAAATATCTATGTACAACAAGAAAAGATACTATGTTATGAACTGGATATTCATTTTTTGTTGGTATACTCTAAATCAAGGTCATCATTTAGTCTGATAGATGGCCTGGCATGAATAAGAAACATGTTCCAGCTGTCTCTCTCTCTTCACCACTCAAGAGTTAAGTGCAATTTCTAACAATTGTCTCAACCAATTGAAAGCCAGATAGACAGGAGCTTGAGTAGTTATTGAATAGTTGATAACTAGAGCCATTAGTGCCATTTTATTTTCCCGACCTCGGTGCACCAAGAGTCTAAGACACCTAGGGCTCCGGTGACCCAATTAATTTACCTTGCACTCAGATACAGGTCAAATGGAGGATGGTCCTGACGTGGTGGATTGTATGCTGTGATGGAATGCTACTGCAGTGCATGCTGATAAGTTGGGTGAGATGTTGAAGCTGTGTTGTTACTGATGTAATAGAAGAACATGAAATGTGTACACACACATTTAAAACTCACTTATATAAATAAATGTATCCATAATTCCTGTGTGACAGCACATACATTTTAGAGAAAGTTGATCAAATATATGTAAAACGGGTTAGGGTTAGGGTAAATGTTCAGTGTGTGTAGTTTGATGACTACTAATGGACTAAATAAGCAGAGATTGACTGGCTTCTTTGCCGACTAGTTGACTGACTGATTCTGTCATTTACTATTTCTCTCACTAAGTCAATTAAACAAATTATTTCTCGCGATCAACACCTGGCTTTGTTGAGTTGTTGCCAATAGCAACTGCATGTTCTAGATTCCAGGCAACCTTAAAGGCTCAATCTGTCTATTCAATCCCAAAGGATTAAACCTGTCATACCTACTATGACAGGTTGACAGGTTGATTGACAAGGCATTTAATACATATATGACAGGTTATCGATGCCACTGATGCTGTAAAAAAGTCTGTTTACACCAGTAATGTTAGAAGACAACAGCATTACATATGACTATTATTTAAATCACAATACGGTTTGTAAGATAAACAAATAAAATGCCACCTTTGCAACTTCTTTAATTAATTATACAAATATACTGTATACAGTATATGCAACTTATGGTCAGAAAAATGTTGATTGGGCCATTAACTAACCTCATGCATTTCATCTTTTCTTTTTCATGGGGGATGATATAGGCTAAGAAGAAAAACCTTTTTTTTTTTTATAATAAAAAAGGATGCCAATTTCAGAATCATGCCTCCCTAATTAGACTGTGTTTCTTATCTTCTCTGGCCCACAATTGACAATCTCAAATCATTAGCATTCCCCACTGGCTCCACCTTCCCTGGCCTCTCTTTCCTAGCCACACCCTTCAACTTGATTTCAGTTTCCATCAGGAAGGATTATGCAAAGATCCTGAGAAAGATTACCCTTGGGAGGCATTCACACTTGCTCACTCCTCCACATCACATCCTTGGCCATGCACACTGCGCTCTCTTTCAGCCTAACAGCTGTTGCAGTCCTCTGTGCAATCAATACGACAGTCATGTTTCACAACAACTGTCACTCCTTCACTTCCAGGAACCTGTGGGAGGTCCCCTTGGGCAAGAGACTGAGAGACATGTTAGACAGTGATTCGCTGACGAGATTTTAGAAGTGCAACAGCAATGGCAGGTTTGTTCATTAGCTGTACGTTTGCGGGGCGTGAAAGTGTTGACATGGGGAAAACTTTGTTTTCCGTTCCATGGAAGGATGAAAGCTGCAAAGAGTGCAGAGATAGTGGACAGCTGGAGGCTTGGAAAGAGGAGAAACCAGTGAAGGAATAAAGAGGAAGAAACATGAAACATGAAACAGATAGAGACTGGATACAAGAATGTTACAGTATATTTTTTTCTTCTTTATTTTCTTATATATACATACACATATGTACACAGACGTGTACACATACTGTATATGCATACACATACTGTATATACACACACGTATATACATACAAAGATAAATAAAATGACAATGACATAACTTAGAGAGAACAAGGACACACAAAAAAGACAAAACAAATAGGGGGTTGGTTTAGTATTAAAGGGGTGGTTCAGAATTTTGGACATAGGACCTCATTTCCAAGTTAGCCAGTGTGTTATTTTTCAACACTTTTCATCCAGTCCTTCCAGTTGCAGAGTTCGCTGGTGCTAGGCTAGCGCAAGTCAACAGTATCTGCTAGCCTGCCACTAAAAACAGTCTTACCCACTCCACAGTACAGGCAAATAAATAATAACGCCAGACTATCGATGTAAATGTCTGTGTTGATAGAATAATGTTAGAAATAAAACTACCCTTAATGAGAAGTTAGTGAACCACAAATCTTCAACACCTCAACTCCTGAATGGCAGGTAGGCAGCCTAACCTAACTGTCTGTATAAATCAGGAGAAGGGTGAAATCTGCAGAACAGTGATTTCAGCCCAGTGTTGATGCAAAGGGCCATGTACAGAGTAGCACAGACTCAACATGTGCTACCTCAATCCAGCTTGAATCAAACTTCACAAATGAATGGTTCATTCATTTGAATTGATAGCCATAGGTAGACTGACAGAAAATACTGCAGGTGGGTTGATGACCACCTTCCGGAATCCAAATACCAATGTTCAATGAACCCAAAGCAATCTTTATGTTGAGGGCAATCATCCGATTATACTGTATTCCTTCTCTCACATTAATAGATTCACAACTCAGCGCTTTATGGCTGTAATTGGAGTGACAAAGTGGTGCAAAGTGACCTGACATTGACCAAATGTTTTTTGACAGGGAAAAGCTGTTGAGCAGAAAGAAGGGGGGGTGCAGCGAAGCGTATCTGTTTCAGAGAAGGTGTTGGTTCTCTTGTGGCGACATACCGAAGCAACGTGTATGTGAGTACATAGATGTGTGTATGGACATCCACGTTTGCCTTCAGTACAAAAAGACGTGTTGTTGACTGAGGTCTGTGAATATCTGCAGTATATGTGTATAAACACACACACACACACACACACACACACATACACATACACATACACACACACAACATTTCATTGAAGCTATGATGCTTATTACTGATAATTGATGCCACGTTTTTTAATTGGTATCACCATTACATCAAACAGAAATACTGTCCCCCAGAGCCTGATTTATACTAAAAAATTAATTTGTTCTGAAACTCTGCAATTCTGGATCAACTAACAAATTCCATTTCATGTATATGTAACATTTTTGTTTTTACTCTAAAAAAGATAATGCTAAATAAACACTACAACATAGATCAAAATTTGTGCTGCAATTATATAGGGGAGTCAAATGCTTCTCTGAAAGATGGAAAAATGTATAAGTTAGATCTCCAGTGAAACCAACTGTGACATGATTCATACAACATGCAGCTGTTACTGTCAGGGGTCCTATTTTCAGGCTCTTACTGCAGTGAACTCTGCACTTATACAGAATGGATTTACTCATGTTTTCAGTGCACTGCAATGATAACAGTAATATGTCTTAATCAAAATCAGCATCTGACTGAAAAAAATGGTCAAAAACAAAACAGAGATAAATGTGTGGGATCGTGCAGTTTTTTATTCAAACGAGTAACTGCAGCCATTTAAAATATCTTACTGGCGATAATGAGTGCAATTCATTCATGTGTGGTATAATTTTGGCATACAAAAATAAAAGCAGCTTATTTAATTTAGAATCGATTTTGAATTGAATTGTGAGCCGTAGAATTAAAACTGAATTGCAAAATTTTAATAAGATGAGATGAGATAAGCCTTTATGATCCCCAGAGGGGAAATTCAGGTGAAACACAGGGACAGAAATAAGTATGGATAGAGAAAGTAAAACATAAATAATAAAAGTTATATCAAACAAAAATAAGAAAATAAATAAAAAGAGGAATTAAAATCAAAATTACAAGGCAAGACTGACATAGCGGTGTGAAATTTGTAGCAGCAAGATATTTAACGCAATGACATGATCCACCATCTTTGGAAACTGTCAGACCTTGCTTAAAATCTTACATAATACATGTAAACAGAACTGAGCCGAGGGTGGTTCAGTGAGGTTGACAGAAGCCTGCATGCAGAAGCCTGCATGTGTGTATATTATAACCCATGTATGTTACTGTGTATGTGTGTGTATGTATGTGCTCATTTTTCTCTGTATGAGGGTGTATGTGTTTAGTTGGTGTCCAGTGTGTGTGTGTGTGTGTGTGTGTGTGTGTGTGTGTGTGTGTGTGTATGTGTGTGTGTGTGTGTGTGTGTGTGTGTGTGTGTGTGTGTGTACTGTATGTGTGTAAGTAAGGACACCATCTGCCATCATCTTTGCTTTGTGCCAACCCCCAACCCCTATTAACCCGCACCCATGCTCACACACACAAAATCCTTCAGCGTTTGAGTTTGATGAAGAACAAAAAAAATCTCACTGTGGATATGTGTGTGAGAGAGAGAGAGAGAGAGAGAGAGAGAGAGAGAGAGAGAGAGAGAGAGAGACAGACAGAACGTGCTAGAAGAAGAGTGGGTGTGATGCAAAGAGCACTGTAATTGTTGAAGGGTGATGAATAAAAAGCACAAAGATTGAGCAAAAAAGAAATTGTGGTATTTCTACTTGTATTTCAGTCTCTGGAATGTTACATATACATGAGACCAGAGATCCTTAACAGTGGGTCCGTGACCCCTAGGGGGTCCTCAGAGTTAGTGCAGGGGGGCTGACAAATTATTTAAAACATTTTTTTTGAAAGTTTCTTTTTCCAAAAATTAAAATGTCTGAAAATATACATAAATATGAATCCAACATGTCAATAGCAAAGATAAATTGGCCTATTTGTGAAAACAATATATATTTACATATTGAAGATAAGCTTACTATAGATAAGCTAGCCACTATGGTAGCCTTAAAGTTAAGCTTAAAGATTAATTGTATGCTTAACGTTAAAACATGATGTATAAATAATGATAATTTATTTTCATCCATTTGGTCCAGTTTAATATGCAACTCAATTTTATACAGTATATGCAGTAGGGGGTCCATACTCGGTCTCTCTTTCAGCTAAAGGGTCCTTGGCCGTTAAAGACCCCGACATTAGACGGAATCTTACAAGGATGCTTCACACACACACACACACACACACACACACACACACACACACACACACACACACACACACACACACACACAGGAATACAATTTTGTACACATACTTGCAAACACATACAAAGTGGATTTTGGAATAATGCCTTGTTTTTATTCTGGACTGCCCTAGATTCATTTGGCATCTGTGCTGCACACTTATCTCTTTCTCTCTCTCTCTCTGTCTGTCTATGTTGTTATCACTCTGCTTTTCCTCACACACACACACACACACACACACACACACACACACACACACACACACACACACACACACACACACACACACACACACACACACACAGACACTTTCCGCGATGGAAAGTGTCTGTGTCTTTCATGCTTGCCTCTCTTCTTGAATCTCTTCATCTTTGCCTCTCTTCAGCCCTCTTTCCTTGTGTCTCTCTTCCTCCCTTAGTACAGACTGCTAAGATCTGGGTATAAATATTTTATCTTTGTCAACCACGCAGCATCTGCAATTTCGCAGAGAGACAGTATCTCTGTTGCCCCTGTGTGTGCATGTGTGTGTGTGTGTGTGTGTGTGTGTCTGTCTGTCTAGGCACAGTTAAGTTAGATGAGTACATGACGGTATGTTCTACTGAAGCATCTGTTTGCATCTTAACTGTGCCATGGCCTATAAAGTACATATTTCAATGTCGTGTCCTGCAAAATGTGTCCAGAATCAGCCTGCATTTATTGTTTTTGAGTTTTCTTGTTTACAATGCTTACACTACTCTAACTTCACAAGCATCATATTTTACATTTTGTGTTTACTGTAATCTTGCTGTTCAATGTAACTAGTAACTATGGCTTTTAAATAAATGTTGTGGACTAAAAAGAATACAACATTTCTCTCTAATATGTGTAAGTATAAAATAGCATTAAATGAAAATAGTTAAGTAATGTATAAGTACTGTCTCAATTTTTTACTTAGGAATAGTACTTGAGTAAATGTAGAATTGGGCTTGATAGACAGACAGGTGTTTGGAGGGCAGAATAATTCAGTTTGTTCCAGGGGATTAGAGATTAGAAACACATCTCTCATCCTAACCTAAAGCCTGCAGACACACATCTGCACTCAGAAGCTGCTTTTAGTATTTTTACTGATCTGAACTGAACGGACTAAACCTTGGCAGTGTGTAAACTGTATGTGTGTACTTTCATTCATATCTAAAAAGTGAAAACAAAATAAAAAAAAAAACTGTATGTTTTACCCATTCAGGTTCCTTCAGATGCTCTGTGATGCTTAGTCAGCTTCTCAGGCAGAGGGTCTGGAGTCATGGAGGCTTAAATATAGAAATACGCTGTTGGCTTGAAGTAATCGATAGTCAAACAAATGCTACCTCTCCCCACACCCAATAATAATATTGATTGCTGTACATCCTCTGTTACGTAAAAAAACAAGCCAAGGGAAGTTCATTTCTTTTTTATTTTTCATTTTCCAGTACTTTCTTTTAAACTTCTTTTCACTGCAGTTTTACTGATGTGTGGTCACTGCAGAGCTGAATCACACCAACACACTGTAGGCCACAAACACAAGCAGGCATATGCTATATTATGTGCACAAACCTAAGGGAAATGCACAGCACACTGCATGCATAAACAGTGGCACCCACACACACGCGCACACGCACACGCACACGCACACACGCACACACACACACACACACACACACACACACACACACACACACACACACACACACACACACACACCGTCTACACTCCTCTTCGCACCCCCAGGGGTTCAAATGATTTCACAATTCCACCCCTCTAATCCACCAGTCCGGCGACAAAAGCTTAGACGAGTGTGTGCGAGAATGCGTGTGTGTGCCACTGTACTGTGCTGTGGTTTATATACAAAAATGGGCACAAAAGAGGTTGTGATTTTTTTCTTCCTGTTCTGTAAATCTTAAAGCAGCTCACAAAAACGAGGAATTGGGAAGGCAATGTTCTGAGGAATGAACATGTTTTTGTATTTTATTTCACAACCTTCTATAAGAGTGATTGTTATTAATTCGAAGAGTTCTTGTTTTGTTGATGACATTGAGCAAATATCTGAAAAGTTTCTGTATAAGTTTGGCCTGAGGAAACAGGCTAATCAGTGGACATATATGAAGACCTTTTCTTTTATATTTCAACCTTAATACAGTGGACGAGTCAACCGCTGATGTATCAGCAAACAGCCAACACTTGTGGTAGCATGGTCTCAGTCAAAAGCAATGCAGAGTTATTTTAAGGAATTTCACTTGCAAACTAAGCCACAGTTTCCTTTGTAGCGTGATTGATTCAGCTGCGACAAACAGATTTTATCCCTGATCTACACTAACCTCTTTTTTAAGAGATTATCAGGATGGTTTTTTTCAATACACCCTCACTGCATGACAGATTTAGGCTCATAGTATTGTATTGTAATGGTGTAGACACAGAGGACACATACACATTTTATCATAGCAATTACAATATACTTTACACAGCAATGGATGTGTATGACTGAAATTACTTTAAAATCAATGAATATGTCCTCTCTACAACTGAGTTCAGGGATTGCAATTAGAGCTCTTTCTCAATCATGACGTTCATTGTAGTAACTTTAACAAGGGGCTTGCATTTTGGTCATTTTGCTAACAAAGGAATGGTATCCCCCTTGAAATGTCCTGGCAGTAACATAATGCTTACAGTAGTAAAGCGTTACAATAAAGTCATCACAATTTTCAGTGACAAGTAGTTACTATGCCATTATGGTTTAAAGCTGTAGTGTGTAACTACTTGATATTAATGAACGTCCGTTACATTCAAGCCATTGCCGAATGAGTTGCTACAAAGCTTATCAAGACTATCAGCTCCACACAACTCTCTGTGTATTTCTCAGTATGGCTATGTTCAGAAACTGGTGTCGTCTGGCGACTTTCGCGCGCAGAAACTCGCAGAAACTCGCAGAAACTTCAGAGTGAAGATAATTACCTCTTCTGAAGAGTCCATGTTTTTTTTAATCCTCCTTGTCGTCCTTAGCTACTAGCAACTGCGTGGAGGAGGGGTGGGGGCTGTGCGCGATCACAAAAGGCTTGTATCATGTGGACATGCGACAGTTTTGTTGTCATTACTTAGAATTCCTCATGGGGGCGACAAAAACTACGCACTATTGCTTTAAATATCAGCAATTGCATTAAAGTTACTACAGTAATGCTAAGTAACTTTTAGGGGGTGTGCTTGTTTGCTGTCTTACTGCGAGTTCGATGCTGGGTTGACAGCGGTTTGCTCTCTTTGCATTGAGAGGACAGACCGCTTCGTGATGTGTTAGCTTGGCGCATGAGCTGAAGGTGTGGGGAGGCAATTAGCCTATACCAAAAGAGGAGAGATGTGCAGTAAATGTAATTTACATGTTTTGTATCTTCCTAACTAACTTTTCACTGCTAGCCATTGATAAGCCTACATTCAGGGATCATGTACGGTCTTCACTGTGAGAATGGCTCTCCTGCGTGCAGTAACATAAAGCAAACAGTCAATAAACACTGTCAAACCATAACATCTTACAATACGATACAACTTTTATTGTCAGCCAGGGCTGAAATTCTTTTTGCATCCCTGGGTAGCTCATATAACAAAGAGGACATAGACATACATATAGACATACAGTACATAAGATGAATAACACCAAAGGACATACATGAAACATGACCACAAATGACATAAAGACACAAGTAAGGAAACAAAGTATATATGTAAAACCACAGAAAATGACATGAACATACACACAGACAAGGTCTTGGAGACTTGTAAATCTGAATAAATATTGCACTGGATTTAATGTAGCTGGTTTAACAATAGGATAGATTGATGTATGAAAGTTTTTAAGTCTGTTGCGATTGACATACTGTATGTGGTTGTGGAGGATTTGGAGATGTCTAAAGGCCCTAATATGACCGCAATGCAACGAGTAACTAATTACTTTTGCTTTTGAAGAATAAGAAAATTAATGTAATGACCTTTTTATTGAGTATTATGTGGTGTGTCGATTACATTTTGTACCACACTTGTCCAACACTGATAATCATATATACAGTAGCTATTTAGGTGGATGCCTGTCACAATTTCAGATGGGACCCTGATGATGCTCTTTGTTAATTCTTGTTTTCTCTTTTTGGGGTGGAAATTAAATCAGACATAACAATACAATGAAACCTTGTCCTAACTGTATCCTTACATCATCTTAACAATATTCTGATGGCATCCCTACCCCTCAGAGATGTGTCATTCATCACCCAAAAGAGAGAGAGAGAAAGATAGGGGTTATCAAAGTCCCCATTCTCCCTCTAATCCACAATGTTCTACCAGAGAGTGTGGCAACACCAGTAATCAGTCCAAAACCTAAACACTTCTGCCAAAGGTTTGGTTAAAACATAGGCTTGCATTGTGGCTACTGGCAGGCTAGACAATCTTTGGTTTAGGTTCACAGGCATAGCTGACAACATGAATGGTTACTACTCATTTGTGCAGCTTGGCATATACTGAGAAGGGCTTGTGATGAAAATGGAAGACTGAGCCTGTTTACCTTGTAAAATAGTGCATAAATGTAAACATGCCACCATCAACGCACAAAAAAGATGCTTAAGTGTCAAAACACTTAAACCAAAGAGCTGACATGGACACCTCTGGAGGTAAAATAGTTAATTTATGCCAGAGGGATTACTCTTAGTGTGTGTTTGCGTGTATGCATATTTACACTTTAAACACATAGGGCCTACATAGACATAAATACATTTTTTATGTACTTCCAATATTGCACTGACATAACAACTTGAAAGGTTTCCACATGAATCAGACACATGATTCAGCAGACTACCTTGAGGAAAACAGGTTCATGCAAAAACACAAATTAAACACACAGACACACACAAGCATGTACTCATGCATGCACTCACACACACGCATGCGCGCATGCACGCACACACACACACACACACACACACACACACACACACACACACACACACACACACACACAGGTCCAAAAAACATGTGACAAGCATTAAAAAAAAGTCTACAGCAGTTTCTGATGTCACGTTTTTTATCTTTTGGCATTTTATTTTTTATCACTGATGCTTTTTTTGTTCTCATACTCTCTCTCTCTCTCTCTCTCTCTCTCTCTCTCTCTCTCTCTCTCACTCTCTCTCTCTGTCACTATGTCTCTCTTACTCCATCTCTCACTCCATCTCACCCGCCTGAAGCTCTGCAGTTAGGAGCCTCAGTCGCAGATTTTGCCTAGCAGTAAGGACACATGCGCCTTGAAGGAAAGACAGGGACAAAAGACAGATGGGTGGGAAATAGATATACTGTAGATGGTATTTGTTTGAAGCTCAATTTCACTCCTCTTTCCTTTCCAGTCCTTTCACTCTGTCAGTGGTATAATTGGCCTCATTTCAATTCTGATTGTCTCATACAGAGTGAGTTTCTGAAACGTGCAGGAACGACACAGAAAGTTCCCCAAACTTATTATCAGTCATCAGTTTATTTTAATACTGTTAACTGTCTCGTTTTATACAGCTTTTTATCTTGTTTAAAATTAGTTTATTTTCCGGAGATTTATTAGCCTGGAAATCCAGACCCAAATCCGAAAGATTAAGGGTCTGACATCGAGTAATGAAAACAGCCCAATTTGAGGGGCAGCACCAAGCATGCATTTGAAAATCTCACTGCACGCAATTGGATAACACTACAACCAATCACAACAATACGCAGGGTGACGTATCCAGAGCCCCATACGCTGAGCTACAAGCGAAGCTAACTGGTAGATTAACCTGTCGTCATCTGTTTAGCTCGCCTCTGGCCCACCTATATCAGATACACCGATGTGATTGGTGCAGCTTGCTACAAGGGCATAGTTAAAGAGCATTATTACTCGATGCCAGAGTGCCTCGCCGAGCAAATTCAAATTGTGCTCTCGCGAGAACTCTGGATTTCCACGGTAGAGATTTATTGTAGCTAGAGGTAAAAGTGGTTGCCATGGAGACCTGGTTGTGTGTATCAGGGGCGGCCTCTGCTGCACCCCTGCAGACTTGAGCGGTGCACACCGAAATTATTTACAGTCTGCATGTGGCATCTTCTGTGGTAAGCTGCCTTAACATTAGCTCCGTTATATATTTATTTTAATCGCCTTCATATGGGTAAAACTGTTTTGTATTTATTTATCTTCCGCACTTAGCTAGTTACTTGATTAAATGCAGTATGTTGATTTTGTTTTTCATTGTTTTAATAGGCGTTTTTCTGTTCATTTGTTGTCAACATGTAATGTTTTTGCTAATTTCATTTTAGTTTAAATTTACTACATTCTTATTTGTTTTAGCATTTCGTGTGAGACTGGCTAAACTGTGGCGAGCTAGCTAGCTAACTGTTATGCTGTGTTACTCATCATGAGGCACATTTTGTGCTATATCTTAATATTGTGTCGAGAAAAACTTTGACAGTCTGCATGTGGCGTCTTCTATTAATTTCGTGTGAGACTGGATGAACTGTGGAGAGCTAACTGTTATGCTGTGTTACTCATCATCAGGAAATAAACAGCTGGTTGGAGCCAAAGTTTCATAAAGTTTCATCAATACATAACGCATGAGGAGTACACTACCGCTACATGAGCATGGATGCACAGACATCAACGACTGACTATGTTGGGCGGATGGAGTGCACTTCTGGCATGTTGATCTATCCTATCACTTGTTACACATCAGGTCCTTTGCTTTGTTTTTAAGCATTACTGTAAATGAAAGGAACTAAGACATACATTATGTTTTATATCATGAAAGCATTATTACATATGTTGATTTCGAACAGGACACACAGGAAACTGTATGTGGCCATACAGTCTGCTTCATTGCATGCAATAAGAAACGTAATACAGAATTTTTCAAATACGTGATTCATTCTGTCGTTCTTGACCTGATGATCTCACAAAGATCATGCAGCACAAGGCTTTATAATTAGATGTTTGCATAATCAAATTACAAATGGGAATCGTCCAGATGATCACTACGCAACTGACTGATATTGTTATTTATTCATGTGTAAAGGAGACTTCCTCCTGCATTATTTGCCTGTTGAGTACAGATTGTATTATAAATCTGTATGCAGCGAAGTGCTAGGAAGTATTTCAGGCATAATTAGGTATCTTTTATTGCTCTTTTAATGTACCAAGAAATCACATACAGTGAGATCACAAGCTTACTTGTCTCCCATCTTTTACACAATGTGTCAAATTAATTAAGGAATGTTTGCATGCTAAGATACAGATGGAGAGGTCAAGACTTTCTCATGCTCAGGAATTTATTTGCCTGAAATTAAAATCTCAAGTGTAGCAAAGCATAGCAGACACAAGAGGCTCAAACGCCCATCAAGGACTGGTGTTAATATTTGCTTTAGCTATACACTGTATACGTGTACAGTACATCAGACACTGCCTCTGCAACTGTTAGGTTTCCTCTGTACTTGTCCCTTACAAATAAACTAATACAAATTAAAACTAATCAAAATAAAAAAAAAAAATCTCATGACTTAAGATTTAAAGGCGCTCTAAGCGATGTTGGGTGACAGCACCCTCCCCCTCCCTTCCGTGCTTCTGTGCACTAACCCCCCAAACCCCACCCCCAAATCCTTCTTGTCGGTTATTGGCTGGAACGCTGGAAGACTCTTTGTTATGTTTCGTGGTGCAGGTTGGCACAATTTGTTTTTGTTGGCGTTTGTGGAGCCTGGGCTGTCTACAGAGACCACATTTTTTTACAGTGTGTTCAGGGGACAGGCAGCTAGCGGATAGTGAGGAGATTTTTGCTATATGTGACAAAAAATGTTGTAGCCTAAAAAAACGTGATATCGCTTAGAGCACCTTTAAGAGTCATAAGACTACTTTCAATATTTTGAAGGCCTTTTACTGCTTACATTTTATTATTTTCATCAAATTCATGTAACAGTGATGCACATTGTACACCTGACACAAGTAATGCTTATAAGAATTAAGCCTAATGACCACTGTGCGCCTGTCTACAGGGAATAATGCTAGCATTGTTAGTCATGTAACAACAGGCCGGCCTAGAGCACACTAGTCTACACTTTAGATCTGAGCTGATCATACATAGTGCTGTTTCCTCCCCTCTAATTGCTTCCTCCTTTCTCCCTCATACTCTCATTCTATTCTATGCTGTGAGGAAGATGCATATGTATGCAGGAGACTTCCTTGTGTCGCTCTGTGTGAGACTGCTGAAGTGAGCAGTACTGCATGTAGGGTTTTAAAGATAAAGATGTCAGAGGCACAGAGCCATTAGGTTGCTGGCAATAAAAATCAGCCATGAACTCTCAACGGCCCACCAAAACCCACGCCATCACCCATATGACCCATGTACACATCTCACACACAACCTGTCCAAGGTACACGTCGCCTCAAGCCGAATGTCAGCTGGGATCAGTTCCAGCCCCCCCCCCATGATCCTGAATAAGGTAAGCGGTTACAGACAGTGGATGGATGGTTGGATTATTACTCCAACTCACACCCTTGACATCAATAGTCCATTCAAACATTGGTAATGTAGACACACTGTTAAAACAATGTCACAGTTGTATTTTTGGCTTTGACATGCTAAATATTCAGACTGTCACTCTAAGGGACTTTTACTGTAATACAGTTGTTGTGACAGTCATTCAAAATACAGGACTGAATATTTAAAAGATGATGCTTTGATTGGTTGGTTTTGACATTAATTTAACCTGTAATTGCTGCTCTGAGCTGCAGTTAGGGATGAAGTTCAAAGTCCTGTCACTTTGTCCATTCTGCAAGTCCCCCCATCCTTGACATATAACCACACACTCGCACAAAGTGCTTAATTTCAGTTGGTCTTGATACAACAGGCTGTCAGACTAATGAGGTATAAATGTGCATGCCCATGGACTCTATTCCACTGCACATTGCACAAAAGCCCTATCTGTAATTCTACCTTCCCTCTTTCTAATCCTTCTTACAACTTTTGATCTTGCTGTGATGACTCCTCCCATCGTTCTCTCCCTTTGCTTTCTTGTTCTCCTCACATTTACTTGCATCTGGATTCTTCTCCTGGCACTGCTTTCTCTCTTGTTTCTCCCTTTTTCTTCCCCACTCCTTTCTTTTCCTTTCTTCATGATAAGTTCTCACTGTTCACCCTGATGAAATGCTGCAATTACAAAGTATGGAATAACACGTGTGCAAACCCAGAGACACAGCCACCCACACACATGGGATTCTATAACCCATTTGCATAACCTAGCTACAGTATGAGTTAGGTTTCTGTTTGTGTGTGTGTGTGTGTGTGTGTGTGTGTGTGTGTGTGTGTGTGTGTGTGTGTGTGTGTGTGTGTGTGTGTGTGTACACTTCCAACCCTCTTAATGTGTCAGCAGCTGCTTCTCTTTGATGTAATTATGAGTGGGAGAGGTATAGAAAGATTGATAAGTAGAGAGACAGTGAACATCTGTAAGAGAGGGAGAAAGAAGAACACATTTTTTTTTTCACTTTGGTAAATGTAAATTATAATTATATTAATAATACAAATTATAATAATAGCTCCAAGTCCCCTGGGGGCCCATGTTTCTCAAGCTAGTGTCCAACTAAAGTTGTATAAGTGATGGTGACGTGTTTGAGCTAGTTTCAGTACTGATGGGTTTCGTGTCTACAGAATCTGTAGTGTCTATTATGAATAAAAACTGGAAGATGAGAGAGTAATCAGACATGGTGACCATCCATTATTGAGAAAACCATTGAGAGATAGAAAACACACTACTTCATTGCCTGGTGAGGGAACAATGCTCTATTGCAAGACTAGGGCCATTAAATACATAACTGTCAGAAAAAAAGACCACAAATACGGTATAAAGCCTGTTGTGACTGTTGAACAAAATGAACAAGATAACAATATCTTTTCTGATCTTAGAACTGCACCAGTAGGGTTAACAATTAAACCGTCCTGACTGTGTCTCAGGGAGTTTGAAGGTTTTATTCTCTGAAGTGCATGAATTTGCTCAGTACATTTTTTGGAAGATTGAAAGCAGATTTCTTGTGCACAGTGGAAAATTGCTGCCTCCACATGACAGTAAAGGTCAGAGGGTTCACCCAAAATGCTAGAATTCCTCCTCCAGGGAGCGTAAATATCCCCAGCAAATCGAATTGAAATCTGGCCATTAGATTTCAACATCTTGGGTAGAATATTACAGATTGACCTGAGGGTATTCCCAGAGGAAACCTCTTGGAGGTTTTAAAAAAAATGGAAATGGTTCAAGCATGAATGTGCAGTACATTTGAGCAATGTTTATTTAGAGCTCTACTGACAGCCATATGGTCCTTTAAGATGAAAGTTCTCAAGGCAATCCATTTTGACCCCTGTTATGCCTGCTAGTACAAAAACATATCCTTAAAAAGTAGCATGAAAATGAAATCAACATTTACGAGGGTTATACAGCATTTTTGAGGAATGAGATGAGATTACATTTATTTTAGGTGTATAATGTTTTCATAGTCAGTCAAGGATTAACAAATAATGTGGACACCACAAACGAACAAGTGGGCCTCAAGTGTGCTCCAATTTCATTAGTGCTTTTATTCTTGTGAAGCTTATTTTGCTGATCAAAGACACACCACTGGGACATGTACATCTTCAATGAGGTCTGATTCTTTTTTTAGTCTTTAGAATTTCTTTAGTTTTTTGTTGTGAGAGCACACTGGCACTTCTAATCTGTGTGAAACCTTGTGTATCTCTGTGTCTACAATATAAGTATGCGTTGGTTAGAGTGTCTGCAGCTGCACGCAAAACATGTTCTGTGTGTGCATGAGCGCTCGTGTCATTTGCAAGTAAGTTTTGTATTTTTTCACATGCATATGCCGCGCTATTTCTCTATTTAACTTATAAGGGAGGAGCAGGATCAGCCCAGTATTACTGCTGAAAATGAGATGTCACGCTCAGCTCACTTTGGGGCAGCCGGCCAGGCTCTCATAACTGATTTAGGCTGTCTGTGTGGGTTTGTCTGTGCTTATATGTGTGTGTCAGGGAGAGGGTGAATGTGCTGGAAGGAGAGAGAGAGAGAGAGAGAGAGAGAGAGAGAGAGAGAGAGAGAGAGAGAGAGAGAGAGAGAGATGGTTAAAGAGAGGCAGAGAGGAAAAGGAGAGACCAGTAGAGAGAGAGAGAGAGAAGCAAGTTGTGTATGTCAGTTTCTCTGACAGTTATTTGCACAAATTATTCATAGATAGGCTCAGTGTGTTGTGTACTGACTGATTGAGGTGTGAGGTGACAGGTGTCCTGCTCTGCGACTAAAACAGAAAGATAGGTAGCATCTCATTATATATAGTCTCACTTACAGACCCAGCCATCTGTCACCTTGTACTCTTCTGATGCATCATTAGCCATTATTGTCACCATTATTGTTATCCTGCTTGTCTGCCCTGGTAATGTTAATTTAAGTGAACCACATGCAGCTGAAAAGATGTGAGAGAATGTGAGCAGGAGAAAAAGGGAGAAGGATGGACTGTGAAAGAATGAGGGATGGAGAGAGCAACAAAGAGATGAGTCCAAGGCATATGGAAGATGGATAGATAGATAGATAGATAGATAGATAGATAGATAGATAGATAGATAGATAGATTCTTCCTCTGTAGCAGTATTAGCAGTCTCGGCAGTATTATCTCTCATGCTTGTCTTATGCTTCTGAAATTCCTCTCTCATTCTCTCTCCATTCTTCCTTTCAACTCAAGTCTATTCATGATGCATTACTGTATTTACTTTTCACTGTGTCTCTATTAATATCTTAGAGGAACACTAAATATACCATAGACATTTAATAAACAATAATGTTATTATTAGCGTGATAGCCATTTATACAGTATCAAACTTTATTCTCTATTATATAACTACTTACTAAGGTTGGAACATAGCGTGCCCTTGGCATCGCACACCGCTCGGAATTGCTGCCGAGCGCTGCGTTTAAAGCTCATATTATTTCAACTCTGACCTTGTAGCTGCTGATTTTTCAATATGCAACTAAAACCAGAAGCAACGACGTATACCTGCGCCACAGTTTGTCTCTGTGCTCTGCGCCCCACCTCGCAGTTTTAACTCTGATCATGTGTAGGCATCACTGTGCACCAGTAGCAGTTACCTTATGTAAGTCACTCTATTAGCTGACTGGAGTGAATTCTCCAAAAGTCTGTCTGGATTTAGTGGGACATTTGATGTACAATGACAATAAATGAACCTTGAACCATGTACAGTTTAAAGTATACATTTTGACATAAATATTAAAGAAATACAGTTTGAAGCAGAATAATCAAAAACCTAGTGTAGGCTACTTGTTCTATTCAAATAAATGAAATCCCTTTGCTTGTAAATGTCTCTTCGTATTCCTTTCATGAAAGAAAAACACATTATTTGATACATTTTCATTGCGCCCCTAAAATTCTTTATGCGCTCCTAAATTTTTCTACTTGGGGAAAAAATTTAGCATTAAGCCCTGCCTCTGTCCTTTCAGCTGAAACTATTAACTCTATGAATTCTGCTTTTATTTCTTGTTGCTAAATAAACAGACAAAGACAACTTTGGACTTAACGAACATTTATTTCTTCACTTCTCAACAGAATTTCCAGTTTTCACAAAGGACACACAGCAGAGTGGTCAGACGAGAGAAAGGTGCAATCTTGTGTCTCGACGAAGACAGCTGAAGAGTGAGAAGTTGCAACAAAGACAGGAAACAGGTTGGGGATTCTTTTTTTAAATATAAAAAGTAATGTCTTTCCTGTTGTGCATTAACATGAGGTTTGTCAGAGTTTCTTATTCTCGAACATGGACTCGTTTGCATGACTGTCTCTAAGTCAGGGGTCTTCAACGGTTTTTTTTTAGGCCAAGGACCCCTTAACTGAAAGAGAGACGTAGCAGGGACCCCCTACTACATATTTTGTATAAAATGAAATTGCGTATTAAACTGGGCCTACAAAAATGTGTAGGGTGGCCTAAAGCCTTTATACTTACCTTTTTAGTGCAAAAAATACTACATACCTTTTTTGTGCATAGAATACTAAGCTATTAAAATAATACTTGTTGGCATGAATTTATAAATCATGTTTTAATGTTAAACATACATGTGGCACAGTGAATCCTTAGGATTAACTGTATCTGGATGGCTACCTCAGTGACTACCTTACCTATAGGCCAGTAAGCCTATCATCAGTGGGGCTTTTTCGCAAATAGGTGGATTTATATTTGCGAATAATATGTTGGATTCATGTTAAGACATTTTCAGTTTTTGAAGAAACTTTTAAGAAATTAACCATTATTTGGTGGTCCCCCTGCAGTAACTCTGAGGACCCCCCCTAGGGGTCCCGGACCCCCTGTTGAAGATCTCTTCTCTAAGTCATTCATCAAATGTGTGTGACTCTGTGTCTTTTCCCAAGGATATACCCAGCATATCTGACCTTTGTCTACCTGGAGTGTCACACACACACACACACATACAAAGCACATACCAGGGATGATACCGTGTGTACATTTGCATGTGTGTTTGCAATGTACGTTACACAAGTGTATGTGAAGTGTGAGTGTGTGTAAAGTTTTTGGAATACAGTTAAGCACTGCAGTGAAAGCATTAGTTAGTGTCTTCACAGGTTTATATTATGCCATCTCCCCTGCTTTTATTGCACTTATTTTACTGGAAACACTGTCATTAGTGCTGACAGAACTTCACTTACCACAGCTATTATATTCCGTATGTGTGTGCAAATGTGAGTCTGCTGTTTGTGTCAGGCGGAGATAAAGTAAAAGAAGTAATTGTTGTAATTATTTTGTCTCCGTTCTTCTCCCACCTACTGTGCTAGCTTTGAGGAAAATGCTCCTCTAAGTAGATAGAACAGAGTAAACTCAACTGCCACGTTCTTGTTCATTTTGTGGTGATCATTAGTCAATACTATTATTATTATTATTATTATTATTATTATTGTTGTCAAAAAAACAACTCAGTGTCTCTCACAATAGCATACTTTTTTTTTAATCTTCACATGGATGCACTGTCCCTTAAACTGTTTAATCCACACCAAGAAAAAAAGATCAAATCAATAATACAATACACAATCATTTATATTTCATATAATTTTATCTGAGTTATTATATTATATAATTATATTATAGTATTGATACTTCAAATCCTGACTTGTGCTTGTAAAAACAAAGAACTTGGAGTGATCAAGGGGACCAATATGGCTCTATGGAATTTTGATGCGTTTGTGACTTTTGACCTGCCTTCAGACCCCTTTCTGTGAATTAAGCTCTGAATATAACACAGGAAATGCACCAAACTCACACAGTAATGTAAAAAACAACCTCAGTCTAGTCTAGTCATGTTATTTAATTTTTTTGTCCACAACCATCAACTGCACAGTCGTCGAACGAAGCAGGAGGAATCATCGTGATAACTTTCACATCCCCAAAAATGATCTGGCGACTAGGGTTGCAGCGATTAACCGATTTCACTATTAACCGCGCTTTAAAACGCCACGGTTAATTAATCATACACCAAGTGTTAACTGAATGCAAGTTATGTGTAGCAGTGTGTGCAGTTCTTATTAAACCTCCTTGACAACACAAACGTTCGCGTTTGCACAGACACACGGCACATCAGATGCCGGTCCGGTCACCAAAGTATTAAGAGATTATTGACTGTCAGAGTGACAGTGGCTCTCCGTGGTGGGATAACTTACTGCTGCAATTTTTAAAAGTTCCATCAAGTTAGCAAACACCAGGAAAACAGAGCAGAGCCAGCCCCTGACCTCACAACAGCTGCTGCAGCTGCAACAGGGAAATCAACCCAAGTCGGTAAGCTTGCTAGCGACTTTATCGTTTGTTAACGTTGTTGTTAAGTGTTTGTTAGCTTGTTAACGATACCAATTAGCTAACGTTAGCCTGTTTAATGTTAACGGTAACGTTACAGTTAACAGCTAACGAATAAAGAGATGACGTTTGCATTTACAGTGAGCGAGCTGACAATAGTGTTAACGTTCGTACGAGTCAAAACTCCGCAACAGCTCAATCCTGTCACCGACATTACCACGTAATGTTACTTACTTACTCCTCTTCATAACCTGTGGGACATAAGGCTGCAAAGGGATCTCTCCATCGCATTTATTCCTACTCCTGTGACAGGTGCATCTTGTCTAGCAGCTCCTCCAACTTTTAGACACACCAGCTAGCAGGGCTGTTTCTAGCCAATAAAAGGGCCAACTTCTTCTTAAGAAGGACAACACTGTTGTTGCCAACTTGGCCTTTGTTTGTGGTGTGACTGATTCACCTCTAGTCTCTAATCTTTTCAGATGAATTTAAATAAAAAGGTTGATGATTGATCATATAATCATTTTTCAAACATTCAAAACTGTTACCGTGTTATTTCTGTTTTAAAAGGCAGTAATAAATAACACACTGAAATCTAGAGTGTTCATGTCATTTCATACATTAGCAGTGAAATTAATTAATGCATAATAATTGTGATAATCGTGAAACTGTGATTATTTTTCAGACTATAATCGTACCAACAAAATCTATAATTGTTGCATCCCTATTTGTGACCCCCTTGGGGTCCCGACCCCCAGGTTGAGAACCACATGCATGCCAGGGAGAGAATATTTAGACATTAACATTGTTTCAGTTAACCAAAAGAGAAACTATTAACCGTTATAGGCTATTATTGACTTGCTTGATGGGATTGAGGAAGACATTAAACCTGTCACTCTAAGATCTCAAAGTCATTAACAGTGTTGTTAAAATTCTGTTAACACTTCAGGTGTTTGCATATGGCTCCTTCCAGTCACATGTTGGCTGTGCTCCTGGAATACTGCAGCCTTTTATCCGGCATGTGTCCGATGTTTTACGCACTATTGTTTCTTGGAGAGATGTGCCCAATTAAGAAGACAGGGAAAGAGGTTTGAATATGGCAGGCTTCTCAATTATTGAAGGTGCTGTCATGGTGGCAAAATTTCAGTCTGTACAGATGGAAAGGCTTGTTTGGTGCATATTTATCCATGTAGCTCCATGTAGCTCTCTCAGTTTCGGCCCCTATCGCTAGCAGATGGGTCCCTCCCTATTTAGTCAGCCAGATAATTTGAACTGTAGCTTTAGAGACCGTGGGATTTCCCAAACTGAATAAATCCCACTCGCATATATGAACACAAAACTGCTTTGCTAGCTCCATCGTGTTGTAACTAAAACACCTGATGAAAAAATAATTGTATTCATTAGCATGATTGTCGTACTGTTTAGGTCAAAAACATCCAAAACACCATACGAAAACATAATGGACCAGATGCAAGCTTTTATTTTGAAAAGTCAAAGCCTGCGGACTGCACCAAGCCGGGAGGGCATGAGACGGGAGGTCTCTAGGCTGCAGCCATACCCGACGCAAAAAGCCTTTCGGTCCCGGTGATATTATAGATATATATATATATATATATATATATATATATATATATATAAATGGCAGCCTTTTCAAGGCATTTGAGAAGGAAGGAGTGGTAGCATGCAAGCTCCCAAATTGACGCTCATCTGAGAAATGGAGTTTTGGATAATGTTCAGCTTTGGCAGCTTTACCTATATGCTAAAATATACAATGACTGAGGAAGCCTAGTGACGAGTCCATAGCAACCAGTGTTGAATTACCCAGTGTGCTTTGCTGAATGCTCTCAATGTTTTATTGTTTTATTTCATGTGAATACGTGTTTACTAGATGAGTAACTCAGTATTTGAAGTAATGCAGTAATGTAGGAAGTGTGCATTTAGTTTCCATGCTTATTGTGTTTCCACAACAATGTTAGTGAGTAAATCTACTGAAATAGCCACCACACCATAACAGAGGAGTGTGATGTATAAGATGAGAATGCAGAGGTTTAGTGGCAATGGCTATCTGTATGTCTAGTACAGAAGACATCAATAAATTGTTGGGGAGGGTCATCCCTTTTTTCCTTATCACTTTGGAGGATCATCCAAACTTTATTGCAGATGAAGGGAGGGTTAAGTCTATTTTGACTAAAGGTCCCAAAACTCCTCCGGTGGCCTCTGAAATAAATAATTAACAGTCCCTTGAGGAGATATATTGACATGGAACATGTAATGATTTTGCATTAATATGTCAGGTGATGGTGCCTTCCAGCTTTAGCCATGAATAAGGAGCCAGTTTGAAATCCATGTAATAATAAAAAGCTTATCTATATCTTTGCACTTAACATGGTGTGACATTCTGGAAAGTTCATCCGTCCCTGGAATACTCGAGACCTTCCTCAAGCTATTTGAGCAAATTTGAGATAGAGTTTGAGTGTCCACTGTAACCCTTTGTCAAACATGTAGCACACCATGCATTGCTGCTGTAAGCAATTTGAGGAAGTTCATCCATATAGACTGCAACTTTTCACAATATTTCTTGAACTAGTTGAACTTTAGCTGATATTTTGCTAAGGAGCTGCTAGCTTTCAGTATTGTTGTATGTACTGTATTGTTGAAGTAGTTACACAGTATTATGATTGCCAGCGGTGTGAATGCCAATGAAGACCAGATTGTTACAGCAACAGCCTGAGGGAACTGTTGCACTGGGATTGTTTTGACAAGGTGGCTGTGCTTCCTCACAGTACCCTTGCAGATAACAAATAACCATGTCTATGAGGGCTATGAAATAGTAATAATAGTATATATATATATATATATATATATATATATATATATATATATATATATATATATATATATATATATATATATATAATATTTGTACATCCTCATAAGTAGGAGTTTGGTGTGTGGATTCTGGTGTGTCTTTGTCATGGCTGTCAATGTTTACCCCATTTAACCATCAATCTAGCAAATTCTGCTTTACTTATAAACCATGCCTCATCCTCCCCTCAAACTCAATCAGAACAAATAAAAGAGCCTTTTCAGCTATAATGGGATTATCGATTGGGTGGCAGCCGACAACTGAGACTAGTATACTGAGAGTATGTTTGTGTCTGGCCATGTGTGTGTGTGTGTGTGTGGGGGGGGTGTTGCCAGTGGAGGGCTGAAGGAATGAAGCATTAAATTACCTCACAGTTTGAGTCTCATCAAAAGTGTGACATGTTTTACTGATGAGTTCTGAGCTTATTTTGACTGATATCCACCAAGACTTTCATTGCTTTGCTTTTCCCATTATTTCAGATGTCAAAGTGGCTGTAAAGTGTCCTTTGTGGGCGCTTTTTGTCTTGAAAAAGCAGATGGGTAAGGGTTACTGCCGCTAGATTTGATTGCTACCAGTACATTTTTTAAACACATTTCAGGTAGCTGGGAACCAAAATTGCATTTGCCAATTACCTTTTTGATAGCCAGTTTATTTACCTCAGTGGTGACTCCCATTGCTTCAGTTTTTTCCGCCATATTATTTGCATACTGCAATAATATTGAGTAACCCCAACCTCAGCCTAGCAGGTTATGTGCTCCATCTGTGTGTTTATCTGTTTGGGAGCAATACATGAGCATGCATGTCCATTGGTGTGCACATTTATGCTGCCAGGTGGAATCATCCTACAGATTTTGACGAATTGAATGATGTTGTCTCTAGTGTCACTATCAGTCCAAATATTTGGATTTTAAATCGTGCTCTGACTCATCATCAATCATAAGCACAATATTTACTGTGTACGCCCATGCCTTGGCTACGCTTGTATAACTACTGTGTCATAGCCAGTACGGAGAAAGAGGACTTTTTCCCACTGTCCGAACTTTATGTAGGCCTATTTTAATGAGGCGTGCAACATACTTTCCCAACTCATTTCCTCTTCACCCAAATGTTCCTCTCCTCTTTCATCCACTATCATTTAGTTTACACATGCAGGTCTCAGCTTTGAAAATTCAGCAGTAAGGGAGGAGAAAAAGATAAAGAACAGGAAGGGAAGGCGCTATTACTGTACGTATGCACATAGACAAATCTATATATCTGCACTCACACGTCTGTAGTCTCTATCTTTCACCTGTGCACTGGCCCACTTTCTTTCCATTACGCCCTCTCTCTTGCATATATTTCCACTCTCCTACATCTGTTTGTGAAAGACATTGGCTGGTCTTCTATTTCGTACAAATATAACTAATAAATACTTCTTAGGTTATTTCTATTCCTCCTTGTGTCTCTCTCTCTCACTTACTTTCATGTCTCCATCTCTTACTGTGTTCCTGCCTATCCTACTACTTTTTGTGGTGTTACCGTGGCAGTCAGTGTGCCAGTATGCTGTGTCTAGCATTTACTAATCCTGCTCACATTAGGTTACATCACTGACCCTTTCCTCCTTTGACACAGTGTTTGCACCATTACTGAGCTTATGCTTTGACTATTACTGCCATGCAGAGAGAAGGCTAAAAAAAGATACGATCTGTTTGTATATTGTCTCTTGTCTCTGTCTAAGTTCTTCCCGATCCATTTGTCGCTCTGTCTCTATATTTGTAAATGTTTCTGTGGTACTTCATCCCCCTCCTGCAATGTGTTCTTTATTCAGAAGCACAGAACCGACATTACTCACAGTTACACACATACAGTACACAGATACTGTATGTCCAGTGACACAGAGGCCAACACACATGCAGATATGCATTAAAAATGTTGCATATGAAAGAATTATGTATATCTATATCTATATATATATATAGATATATATATATATGTCATGTTATGTCATGTCTTGTCCCGACCTAATTCTGTTTCTAATGCTCAAACTCAACTTTTAACATTACCTCAAATTTGTCTGACTCCCAACATCCTCCTCATTCTTTCTTTCCACTCTTTAAAGTGTTAATCCGCTTGCCAGGTCGGTTGGCTAATGAAGCTGCATCCTTGAAGTAATTATCAGTGCCTTGTTTGTGTAAGAGTGCCAGTAACAGATAAAAGAACTAAGGGCAACTATTACTGTAATTGCAATTATATTTTGCAGCAGAGAAAGACAGTCCAATATGGTTCCAAGTTATAGTATATCCTCAGGACACTGAAAACATATGTACTGAGCTTAGCTCTATCCATGGCTGGACTGGGATAAAAAAATCAGCCCTGGACTTTTGAGACCCAGACCAGCCCACCACAATGCGCTCTGTCTCTATGGTAGGATGGAGGTGGGCCATAGTAGGATGTGATTAGCCAGTGTTCAGATGAGAGACAAACCAGTGGGCCAATCATGTGATCTCTTTCCCCTATGTGGGCCGGTCAGCTGGTGCTTGTTGTCTAATTACACTCACCATTTAAAGGCCCTGAACACCCACACAGGTGTTTTGAGTTAATCTGGCTGATAAGACCTCTTCCCAGGACTGTGTGGGTGTGTATATACTGATTGATTGACATCTTCCTGAGTCTCTTGTTAGCTTTGTTGCACCAGTTAGGGCTAGGGTTGGGTACCCAACTCTGTACTTTTTTAGGTACCGACTGAATTAAGTCGCTACTACCGAGGACCGATTCACTTTAAATCAAACGGTGCCTTAGAGCGCATATCTGTCCTCTCTGCATGTTGACAGAAAGTGGAGATCCATGCTTGCCGACACACACGCAGAGCTGTGGTGCGGACGGAGCGAAACACCGTTGACTTGGTAAAGTCACAGTGAGTCACGGCAATGTCGGTAATGCGGTTGCAAGTGCGGTTACATTTTTCAAAACTCCACGCAGACAGCGTGTATAACAGCGAGGTGAAAGCTGTCGCGGTATGGTTAACATTAGATTTCCTCTGTGACAGGCAGGCACCACAGGCTGAGGTTGTAAAATAACTTAATACAGTTTGGCCATATATTTCACTAATGGTATGACCAATAAACCAAGAGAGAGGGCGAACACAGGAGAAGAAACAGTGGGAGACATGAGAGAGAGAAAGGTCCCCCATATGCAGCGAACCATACATGTTGCATAAGATGACCTACTGTATCTAGTGCTGTAATCAGATCAGTATGCTTGCAAAAGCCGAATCCAAAAGTGACTGCTATACAACAGCAGTTCAGCCCAAAAATATATAATACGTGACAGTCAGAGGTTGAGGCAGAGAAAGAAAAGGGAAATATGATCAAAGAAAGAATGAAGCAGTCTTCAAACAATCCTCCCTTGGTTATTTTGTGTATCCACATCCAGCTTGGGGTTTTCTTTGAATGCGTTAGCGGATACTTCTCGCAGCAAGGGACAGTGCATATGTGTGTGTGTGTGTTTTTTCCCTGTGTATCTACCATGTATATTTTATGAGTGCTATGATATTTCTAGGTCCATGTAGTCTCTAATGTTCACTATTCTCAGAAAAAGAGGGAGGAAGGTGGGGGATGGGCTTATATGCTTAGAGATTATGACCATATTTGTCCACTAACGCCTTGCTCGCACAGAATGTGGACAGCCTGCATACTGTTGCATGATTTACACGTACAACTCGTACGGACTGTTCAGACCAGCAGCTTCCATTAAAATTCACTATAGGGATCAGAGGAATACGGGCTATTAAAGCTTATTCTGTTCAGGTTTTCACTTTCTGCAGGCACTCCTGGGCATCATTACACGTCTCACTGCACCAACCCAAAGCACCAGTATCTGTACAGGCAAGATGTCATTACCATTGTACAGTATCGCTGATATCAAGTAAGCCGGTACGCTTAGGCGTCCCTTAAAACCTTTTGCCTCCCCATGCATGATCCCCTGGTGCCTCCTAGTGTAAATCTTCTGTCCTCTAATAAAGGACTGTGATGTGTTAGAGCAAAGACAGCATCAACAGCATCAGCATTATTGAGGACACTTGGAATAGTCCATTACCTGCCCTGTGGAGTGATGACTGAAATTATTTAAAGATGTGGTTATTAATAAGATATCAACTGAGAGGCCACGTTTAGTCTATTTTTAAAGTATTACTGTTATAAGAAGGCAGTTTGGTCCAACACTGATAACTGTGAGGGAATTCAAATGTTTTAAGTGGTAAAAGCTTAAATTGAAAGTGCTGATTTCCTTTGATGGCAGTTTTACATTAATTTACAGTAAGTGCTAATGGAGGTTCTTTCTCCCTCGCTAGACCAGGAAAAGTAATTTGACATTACTTTGGGTTTGACTTGTGACACCCATTGGTGTAATGATGAATGATATGATAAAATGACTAACTTGCTTTGTTCTATCATACAGGTGAGGAGCAACTTTGATATTATGCTAAACCTTTTCATCTCAAAAAGGCCACCACAGTGTTTATTTTCTGTTAGTGTGATGGCAGTAGCTGTGCTATTTGTGTATGGGTTTCAAACTGCTGTGAAGTGGTGTTATAGCAACAATTTAGTGTATTTGGTTTTTGCAACTTCATTGCAACAAAAATACAAAAGACATTGCAACTTTTATCGAAAGTTTTTACAAAACTTTACAAAATGGAGGTGAATCAGACTTCACTTTCAGATACACTGTATTTAGTTTTTATTTATTCATGTTATTCCATTTTGATTTGATCTGTCGATACCATTTACCGATTATTATTTCTGTAAAGGATAACACTAAATACTTGCAGAATCTTAAATAATACAAGACACAGGACTTCTGTAGTGCACACATACCAGATTCAGAGATGCTGACAAGAATATGGTGAGCTCTGTGAAGAACTGAACTGAGGTGCCACTTACTGATTTTCAGTTCAGCTCCCAAGCACCTTTTGCTCTGTGCTGTTTGTCATGTCACTTTCTGCTGCAGCTCATATAAGCAAATGTGCTTTTAAAAAAAGTTGGGTTATATAGTATTTTCAGAATGGTTTCAGGAAGTTATTACTGGGTCATAATTTGTGTGTATTTGTGAGTGGTGGGGTCTCGATTATGATACACACACACACACACACACACACACACACAAACACACACACACACACACACCTATCACCACCCCCACACACACATACATTGCCAAGAAGATGAAACTGGAGCACTAAATGAGGAACAGTGTGTCGTTTGAGACCTAGCCCGGTGTTATTTTAAACTTGGGAAGCATGTCAGGGTTATGTTATCTAGGTAGCCTAGAATGAGAGTGACCTGTTTGCTGCTTAGCACATTCTGCACACTGTATGGGTTGGTAAATAGGTTTAAAGCCCTAAAGGTTACTTCAAAGACAACCCAACTCAAAAACTTAGCCACAGCAATAAAAAGACAGAGATACAAAGCATTCAACAATTTTCCAGTCATTATCAGTCCCTCCAGGATTTAACGATGTCGCGATCACAACCAATCACTATGAATTTGGTGCGACTTGCAATTTTGACCAATCACCGCAACTTTACCGCAAATTTGACCAATAACCGGAGTTTCTCGCAACTTCCACCAATCCCAGCAGTCCCACGTGCCAGACTTTGTATCAGTATGTGACTCTGAGAGCCACCGACCAAGCGGGAGTGAGAACGGGTTGACGTAACACACGTATGTTGCCAAATTAATTTCCTTGTTTCTGATATGAAGACGAGACGTGTGTCACTCGAACATCTTACATTTACCAACAAAATGTACAGCGAAAGACATAAAAGTGCAAAACATTTCAGACCGTCCTGCCAACCTGTATACATTTTAACATCAATGTACGTTTTTTCACTCTAAAGTCGCTGAAAGTTGCTGCTGTTTCAATCCTGTTGGCTCTCTGCAGGCTGGGGGGTGCAGCTCAGTTCGCCCCACGACTGACGCTTGCACACACACACAAACACACACGCAGTGGATGCAGGAAAAACCGGAAATGAGACGTACACGATGACCTAAATTGAGGACAGTTACGCTCGTTATTGTAAGTTCAATGATAATTTAAAGTCCAATAAGTACTTTATCAAACCATATGAATGTGTGTCCCAGGCCAAGTTAGGAAATTAACGAACAATGTAAAGATCAACAAACCACTGACAGATATGTTCAAATTTGATTCATTCAATAAATGATCATTTTTTGGCTTAAATCTACCAGCCATTTTCATATTATACCAACATTTGCAGCATCCTGAGCCTTTTTGGTAAGGTTACTAGGAAATCTCAGCCCAGAGTAGTTTTGTTCTCCCCAAAACAAGTTTCCTTTTATTTTTCTAAGTATACCAAAAATAAGCACTACACACTAACACTAACTTTTTTTTGCAATTTTCACTGTCTCTCGCAACTTCATTGCAACCCAAATACAAAAGACTTCGCAACTTTTATCGAAATTTTTTTACAAAAGCTCCCGCAAAAGCAGACATTTTGGGCCGCAACAATCTCAAAAAAAGACCGGGAAATCCTGGAGGGACTGGATTACATATTAACAATGTAATATTTTGTTATCAAAACAACACATTTTATGTTCAAAGGACAAATCCCTCTAGCGGTCGCAGCAAAAGGCAATTCTGCTGTATTACTACACTTCTCTGCCTTTTATAGACTGTTAAGACAATTTGTTTAATGCATCATTAGTTTTGCCTGAACTACAGTATTTTAAAAAAAAAAAGCCTGTTGGAGCTGAGTTGAGGTGAACAACACTGTTTAAATGTTGCTTCTGAACTTGCCTAGTCCTTTTGTAAATGTTTATTTTAGTCTTATTAGTTTGTGTCATAGCAGTTTCACACCTCGTCCTCTGTTGAACTGCACGGGCTGATTTGTTGTTTTAATACGATGTACTAAATGGAAGGTGGTGGTGAGTTGTCTTTGTGACAATAATTACAACCTCTGCAGTGGTCAAGAATGTTATCAAGGTTTCCTCTTTTGTGTTAATTATCCATTAATGTCATATCCTGCTCTTTTTCTATTTTTACTGCATGTTGTGCTGTGCAACGTCAACAAACAGAAGTCAATATATGATTTTAATTAAGTTGAGAAACTTATGGGCACATGCACATTTTTCATATGAAAAAGTGAAATACAGCCACATTGATCAAACCAAATGTGCTTCTTGTTGTTACTGTGTGCTTTTTCTAAAATTGTGTTTCTGTGTGTGCAACAGAAGCACACTTGGCTTCCAAAACAGTGTGAATGTGATCATTACCGTGCAGTCAGCAGTGTATGAAATCATTGTTCTCGCAACCAAAGCCATTGTTCTTCCAACCAGCTTCTGTTTCTGTATGATCACAGGCCATATGCTGATATGCCTACATGCACGTATTATCACAGGGAAGAAATACTGTCGCCCACGGATAGAGGTACTGTAGAGAAAGAGTGGACAGGAAAAAATGGATAGATAGACGTACGGATAGATAGACAGACAACTGCTAGCTTGGTGCGTTCATGCCACCTGGGAATATCAGGGACCGCCCCCATGATTACGTTGTTTTTCCAACTGCCAGCGTTCACATGGTCGGGATCTGTGTTCTTCTTCTTCTGTTATATTGGTGTTTGGCATAACAACTTGTTGCATGACTGCCACCAATGGTTGGCCGTAGCCTAGAGCATCAGGTGTGTGAAAACAGGGAGGCCACAATGCTGCTGTTTTCTTATGCGAGCATACAAACAGCACATCGACAGGTGTTTGTTTGTGTTATCTGCAGGACAACAGGACGGGAAAGGACACGGATAAGGTGTTGTTTTTTAATACATAGGCCTATTTATGAATAATTTGAAACATGTTATGTCTGTGTATGTTTCTTGGCAGAGGCGTTTGTCCATTGAAATATTTTCAGTGAACCAAAGTCGCCTACATCAAACGTCAGTTGTCAACAACGCGTCACCAACTGGGAAACTCTGTTAGCAAAATCTAGCCCGAGTTTCCCACCTCTGATTCCCGTTAATGGTGATGTTTTCACTGGGAAAAATGTTTTTCCGATGTCCATGAACGCACGGTAGCTCTCCACCTGATGTTTACCTGAATCCATCATCGTGTACATCATCCCACTGAAACTGGCTGCTGGACATTGTTACCGCCCTGAGAAAATTTCTCAGATCAATCAAAAACATTGATTTCCCTTTTTTTAAATTGGATCTCCTACTCTGGCTTGCTGGAGGTTGTCAGGTAGAAAAAAGAGAGACGGACACAAAAAAAAACAGACATAATTATGGGAGCATAGTCTTATAAGCCTCGCCAAGCTGTCAGAAAGGTGAGAGAAGAAAATAGCAGGTAAACTGATAATGACGGCTTCTAACATTTCTTAAGCAGCCCAGAGGACAATAAGAGTTATAATGAGGCTTGTTTTTATTATCTGGCTCCCAGTGTCAGCTCAACACTCAACACTGTTCTTTGTCATTTCATGCTCTCCCTGTCTCTTCTTCTTCCTCCCTGTTTCTCCCTCTCTTTATCACTTTCTCACTTTCTTAGAACTCTAGCACTTTTTCTCCTAATCACAAACTCGTCCCCTCTCTCCCACGTTTTTTTTTTTTTTTCACTCTGTTTGCTATCTTTCTCTCCTGTTTCTTTGTGCCAGTTCTTTCACTCTGCACTACTTTTACTGGTTCTTTTCTACCTCCTCCCCACAAACGACACTTCTCTTAGCGATGTTCAGCTCCATCTTCAGGTCCTGGAAGATGATGGAGCCCAGAAAACGGAACACGCTATAGTGTTGACTGGGGAGTCACCCATGGGTAATGGGTGCGGGTGGGGATGTGGTCTTCCAGAAATCCAAAAACCATCTCCACTGTCTTCAGAGCATTTAGCACCGAGATGTTCTGAATGCACCAGGTCACCAGATGGTCAATCACCTATCTGTAGGCAGACTCATCCCCACCAGAGATGAGTCCAATGAGAGTGGTGTCCTCAGCGCAGAAGCTTGATGGACTGGTGACCGGAGGTGCAGCTGTTGCTATACAGGGAGAAGAGCAGGCTGATGGTCAGAGAGTCAGAGACATGTTTCCCACGTTATTGTGGAACCCACTGCAGTTCTAGGCAAGACCCACCTGCTATTTTTCTGACCCTTACTCTCATATGCCTCCTAATCCGTTGTTGTTTTTACTGTGGTTTGTTCTGGGATTCATATTTTTGAGATTTTATTGTTGATTTTCTACTCAACTAGTTTGCTTGCAATTTAGGAAATGAACCATTCCGTCTCCAAGTTTAACACAGAGAATTCATAGTTTGCATATACATTTCTGTATATGCATTTTGGTAGAATACAATTTCAATGAAGTGCTATTCTTGAGTAGAAGCCTCGCCATGTTGGGCTGCTTGCATCAGACTAAAGAGTTTGCTTTCAAGTGGGGGACTAATGGGTGCCAGTTCAGAGGGGAGCACCCAAGGAATGAAGGGAGAGAGATAACGTGAGTGAATGACAGAAAGGTGAGACCATCAATTAATGTGAGGTGCAGGGATACAAGGGGAAGTTGAGGAAGGATGGAGTATGGTTGGGATGGAAGCTAGAGGGAATGGACTGTGAATCTAAAATACTGGAGGAATGTTTTACTGATAGACCAGAGGGGTGAGCGAACACAAGATTAGATTGGAATGATGAAAAATGAATGTTATGAATGTAGTCACAGGTCAAGTATTTGCAGTTCTTAATTCAGAGTCAGGGACAGTAGGGTAGGGCAAACTGGCCTGGCACTGTATTTAAAAGTTCTTCACTCTTTCTCAAAATCGTGTAGGTATTGCTTATTTTTCATAAACTGCCATAATACAAAATTTATTTGTGAGAACAGTGATGTGCCAAGAGAAATCTATGTGAATTCTAAGAAAACAAGAAAACTGTGTGTGTTTGCTTGAGTGCCAGTTAATGTGTTTGTTTGTGCATGCGTATCCACACCTTTGTGTGTTTTTGACAACAGTTTTAAGCATCAAGAGATAGCTCGAAGAAAATCAAGACTTCCATAGCACACATTGCTCCTAATGCTACAGTATGTATTTGCTGTATTTACACACTAACACACAAAGGCTTGATATCTGGCTGAGTGTCTCTGGACAGCTTGTAATGTTGACTGTACTGAATGTGTGTGTGTCCAGCACTGGAGCAGTGAGTTCATTAAAACATCCACTCACATCTGTAGCTACTGTTTAATCCCAGAAACAAAGTGTACCCTTCTAGTTTAACTCCCATTGTGTCTGTGTGTGTATGTGAAAGTGCACTTACAGTATGATGTGTTTTTATGGGCATAATTTGCTGCTCACACACAGTGTTTAATTTATATGTGATGTGGCAATAAGCAAGCATCAATAATAATGCTTTTTTTTTTTTTATTTGATCATACCCCATGCTCACATTTCTGCTTCTATAATTTGGGCTTGAGTTGCAATTATATAGGATCACATTGTACTTGTTTTGAAGCATCACTTTTGGAATTTTACAAAATTAAATTTTAGATATTACAACAATAACCACAAACAAACAAGAACATCCTTTAAATGATTGGAACCCTCTGCTAGCCTTGTGTACCCTGCATTTTCCTCTGATTGTCTCAGGGCCGGTCTTTCCAGCAGCGAGTGATAAACAAACAGAGTATTAGAAGGGGCAATCAGCGGTCTATGTTGTCTTTATGCAAAAGCAGTAAGTAATTGAGTTTATGGGAAATGGTTTCAAAAAGGAAACAATAGGAGCACAATAGTACCATGACAATGACAATAGTACCACATGTCCGAGGATTCTCTCTAAAAGGGAGCTTTTCCTCGCCACCGTCACACTAAGTGCTTGCTCTTGGGGGAATTACTGGAATTGTTGGGTCGTTGTAAATTATAGAGTGTGGTCTAGAACTACTCTATCTGTAAAGTGTCTTGAGATAGTCTGGCTACCACAAGACCAAGCTCAATCTTTTAAGATCGAACATTAGTCTGGGGAGTGTGCTCTGTATTTTCTACTGCACAAGAGGCGTGATCAACGGGCATAGTTTAAATGACTCTGTACGCAATTGGATAGTCCTTCAACCAATCAGACCAACGATCCGGGTGACGTAGCAGCGACAGCGGCATCAACGGGTTGCTGCGCTTCGGTGGCCGCTATGTTGAATGTAAACAAGAAGCTGCTTGGTCGCTTCTCTATCGTCATCGTGTTAAACCCGCCAATGGTGGGTGGATAAGCCAGTTTGTGATTGGTCCCCGCAAAATTGTAATGGAAGCAGGATAGATAAATGCACAGGTTTCCAGCCTGAGCTGCAGGGCGAAATCAAAACGCCGGCAGATTGGGCTGGGTTTACCCAGTCTAGTCTAGAGATAACTAAAATAATTATGATTTGATACTATAAATGATTTAATTGAATTTAACTTTTTCATTACTTACACTCAGGCATCCATGGTAAGGAGCAGCCACTGCAGCTAAGTGTTGAGGCCAGTGCAAGTCCTCTAATGGCTGCTAGATTGTGGTTGTCAGGAAGTTAGCATATACTTAACTAATTAATTTCACTGCATCTAATGGACAATGTCTTAATGATAAATTCTAAAATTACAATTCAATTTAGAGGATATTACAGTAAGGCTTTTAACATATGTGCTGATTGGCAGATCTTGCAGGTTTTAACACTCCAAATTTGCTGACTTAAGACAAGACATGACAAGATGATGGCAAAAAAAAAAAGTGTCTATATTTTTCTACACTATGGTATATGGCCTTTGCAAGATGTGTGGTAAATCAATTGTGTTCTCTTCCATGGTAAAATGCTCAGATTTGTTCCCCTTTGAATTTTAAACCTTACAGTATGTCTAGTATATTCTTGACAAATGCATAATAATAAAAAAATCAAATACGTTATGGGTTGTAGAGTCAAAAGACGAAGCAATAACTATTCAGTTTAAACATAGAAATAGAAAAGAAATGTAGCATATGGAAACCACTGACTCCAGACAATCTTCCATTAATGTTTAAATGTACTTTGATGCAGGGATTGACGATTTTATTACCGTAGACATCCACACTCAGAGAGGCATTTAACTCACAAGTTAAGAGAAAGCGCTGCCATACAGGGCACGATGACGTCTATTGTTTGCACTGTAGCTAAGGCTTGAATCATTGGAGTGTGCTGCCAACAGCCAGCCAACATCCCTTCAGTGTCACACCAGGTCGCATACCCTTTCAACTTGGCAACAGGTGGTGCACCAGGAAGACGTGTCAAGAGATGCGTTGGGAAAATCTCAGCTCTCTCTGTCTGCTGTCGATACAGTAAATGTGTCTGCCTGTATCCATTAAAAAAAAAAATTCTATAACATAGTTGCATGTGATCTATGCTATGAAAAGCCAGTATGATAAGAAGTCCCTTTGATCTACTTTTGTTTTCATAAATATGTATAACTTGTGTATGTGCCAACTTGACCTGTGCTTAGCTCTTCTGTCACATCAGTTTTGTGACCAGAATATAATGCATGCATCAAGGGAGGGATACAATGGATACATCATTATTTTGTACATGTGCAAATGTGTATTTCAAAACTACCAATTAAATATTCGTAAGGCTCATAGAAGGTGTAAGATATGGTTTGATGAAACTTTCATGAGCCCCATGGTGAAAGTAGACTGTTGCAGCAGCAATTAGCAAAAAGGGATACAAGAAGAAAATGAATTGTGGGTTCTGAGCACTTTCTACAAGATGTAAACCAGAAGTTACATTTGTTTTATTACATGATACATACAAATGATTTAATTTCTCCAGCACCCAATGACTGAGGCTGGGATTGGCTGTGCATGAAGTGTTGAACCATCTCGCCTCTTGACATGAGAGCAAATGAAGCACTGTTTGTTGTTCCTTCAGGGGGACAGGTGTTGAAAAGAGAACTGATGCATGTAGACTCTCAGGAGCCTCTAATCCTGGTCTCGTTCCAGTCCATGCCTGCCATCTTCCAAGGCCTGTAATTGTGGCTGAAAAATCTCATCGTTTTAAGAATGTTAATTGGGGGAAGTGGCAGTTAGTTAAAACTCCCAGTGTGATATAATACACTTTACCATAGGGGGGTTGTGCTTAGGACATCAGGGGAGACAGCAGGAGGAAGAGCAAGCAGGGAATCTGGGTTTAGAAGAGAAAGATGGTCCGGGTAACTTTTCAAGAGGTAGCTGTGATGCAAAGTACTTGTTTTTTTTGGAAGACAAATGGAGTAAACAGTCTCTGAAAGAGTTATGGGGTCAGCAAAATATTCAGAGTACTCACCAAAGTAACAGCAGACTGATTTCTAGCAATTCATCTGGGTTTTTGGCATGCACATCTGGTTAGGCAGGTGTGCATTATGACTACACAAACTACTTAACCCCAGTTAACTGATGATGACACATTACAGTCTTAACAGGATCAAAGAGGATTGACAGGATAAGGCAGCCAACGTGGATTGTATATGGGGGAGTGGGGCCTAGGGGGTTAGGGAAGCGAGCTTGGGACCGGGAGGATAAAATCTGAGTGGGAAAGTGAAAGAACAGCGCTTCTCCCTCCCGCATTACCACCACTGAGGTGCCTTGAGCAAGGCCCTTAACCCCAACCGCTCCAGTGGAGCTGCTCAGTGGCCAGCAGATCAGACTGGGGTTGTACTGGGCAGCTTCCAGGTATGAATGTGGAACTGTGTGAATGTGACAGGTTGTCGTTGCAAATGAGAAATTGTTCTCAATCGACTTACCTGAATAAATAAAAGGTTAAAAAAAAAAATATGTAGACAGCACCGCACCATAATTGTTGAACTCCACCTTTTTTTTTTCTTGCTTTTTTTACCACCCATGATTGAAACATGCTGAAATTACTATAGCCTCCTGAATCCACACAGGTCCTATAGCTGAATACTCTGGATGATTATGTCTATTTCTCGGTCTACCTGCTTTGTCTGTCTGATGTGAATCTGCAGGTCACTGTGACATGTAAGGAGCACTGTTTGACACGGACAGGGAATGACTCTCTCCACGGTATTTGATGCTGTTATGTAATTTCTTCATTAGCTCATTTTCTCACTCTCTTTCTCTCCCCCTCTCTGTCTCTCAATCTTTTTTTTTTTCTTTTTTTGCCGGCAGCCAGACAGTGGCCTAGTTGAGCGGTGCAGAAGGTTTGTTAGCATCACCCCCACACGAAACAATAATAATGTGGAATCAAGGGAGAACACAGGAAGGTTTGAAATCACCTATACTGTATACATGCCTCCATTTAAGTGAAGTGCAGGTGCAGATGCTCAGATGTTCACTGTCTAAGTGTATTGTAGAAGAACAAGCATGCATGCACAAAAACAAGCATACGCCCCCACCGACATACGCATATACACTGCTTTTCTTGCATCGTTGCATGAATGCCAATTTAATTCTCTTTGGAGCATATGAATAACATTTCGCTTTGAGCAAAGCACATCTGCTCCCCAACACAAAAGATGCTGCTTGCTACTGTATTGTTCATACTTATTGTATATTTATGAGAATAATACTAACATTTCTGTCTGTTGTTCGATATATTTCCAATTTTTTTGAAGTAGCCTCATCATATAGTAATAAAAAAAATGCTTTTTCTGACAACTACCAGCGTGAAACATTTTAGTGTGTAGAGCTACAATGAATGAAATGAACTAAATCAGGGGGAGTGAGGAAAGCAGAGAGTATGGAAAAAGGAAGTGTGCCAGTTATGTAGCTGTTGTGACAATGTGTAAAAATCACATTTAAGTTGTTTATATCAAACCTTAAAACTGATAAGCGAAGAAAAAAGAAAGAATAAAATGTCTTTAGCTCATCGTCTCATCACACAATCTATGTCTCACCCCAAATCATTCTCTCCCAATTAGAATGAGAGGTAATCACACTAGTCACTTACTGTACAGTAACAATAGAAGGGAGGGTATAAATACAGTAAGAGGGAAGAACAGAGAGAAGGAGGAAAGGAAAAGAAAAGGAGTGTATGTTTGTGCATGTGTTCCTATTTGTACATTACAATATGTCCTTATACACATACAAATAGGAAGTACACGTGTCACATGTGTCAGCATGTGTCACTTGATTGTCTGAACCAGTGTTGGGTTTCAGCTGACCCATATTAAAATCTGTTGCAGTCAGTAGAGGATGCTGCCCTGCAGGCTACTATATGAGAAGCCATCCATCTGGGGCCCCAGAAAGAATCTCCATTATTATTAACTATGACTCATTGCCTGGATTCACTGTTGACTCATATGGCATTTTTCCATTACATGGTACCTGCTCGACTCAGTTCGACTCTACTCGGCTTTTTTGGTTTTCCATTATGAAAGTACCTGGTACCTGCCAACAGGTACTTTTTTTAGTATCACCCCCTTTGAGGTTCCAAGCGAGCTGAGGTGATACCAAAAGGTGACGTGAAAACCTGCAGACTACTGATTGGTCGAAGAGAATCGTCACTAATCCCTGCGTCATCATTGCTAGCGACAGACGGGGGTGTCCTGAACAAACCCGTCATTTTTAAATAGTTTAGCCAGCGGTGTTATTTTTTTTTTCTTTTGAAACAAAATTTGTCTTCTGGCTGTGGGAACAGCCACATGCCGAAAATCAAAAACAACACACATTGAACGTTCTGTATGTGTGTCGCGTTAGGTCGCAGCAGTTTCCTGCGGCGTCGCTATGACGACCAGCTACACGCAATGGAAAAAGGAGGACGGGGCACCGCGGTCAAGCCAAGCTGAGTTGAGCAGGTACCATGTAGTGGAAAAACGCCAATAGTTAATAAAATGAATAAATATACACTAGGAGTAATACTGTATACTGTATGGCCCAAAAATATTCTGAAGATTATGGTTGGTAAGTTAAAAGAGTAATATAAAATGTAAAACCAAATTAAATGACATGGTGAGTGGAGCACAATTACAGGGCTGAATGAAGGTGGGGAGGCTTCTGAGTATATCCCATTATGGGATGTGACATGATATAAATGAAACGATATAAATGATGTGTTATGGCATATCACATCATTATCTATACTGAGAGCGAGTACAGGAATAGTTTGACATTTTGGGAAATACACTTGTTTGCTTAGCAAGATTTAGATGAAAAAATCTATTCCCGTCTCATGTCTGTATGGTAAATATGAAGCTACAGCCATGCAGAAGCCGGTTAGCTTAGCACAACGACTCAGAAGCCATCCTTAGTTCAGTCTTAATTGTGCTCCACTCACCATGTCATACATTATGAGCACAGTGGATGCAAGGGGACTGGCTTTAGTTGTGAACCTATACCAAAATTACCCCAACTCCCCAAATTAGCAAAATGATTCTATACAGTAATACCACACTAACGAGACACATATTTATAGAACAAGAATATAGCTGGTATGCTACCCACAATTCTCACCATTTTCACCCGAAAGATGTAAAAAAATTAAGCTTTTCATAGTAACTATTCAGAATTCAACATTTTAAATAGCTTACTCAATAGTAGAAAAAATACAATGACCTACAGAATATTTTCCTTCTCAAATTAACTGACTACAATTGAATACATTCATTTCTGTTTTTTTTGTTTTTTTTTTAATCATAACAGGTTCCCTGCCAAGGTTGTTTTTCTTTCTTCTTCATTTTGGTAGTATGACCCAGCCATTATGTGGAAAATGTTTGCTTGCAAGGGCACATATCCACACATACACACTTTGTTATGGTCTTTAGTTATTAAGACCAATAAACAATCAAAGAGGAGAAATATGAGGGAGAATATAGAAAAAAAGTAGTGCCAGTAGCAAATCTCCAGCCATCAATCCACCCTCACCACACTGTAAATTAAACATTATGCCTAGTTAAAATCCTAATGTCTTTCATCCATTGTTGGTATTTTATATTACATTGGTACTCATTGTTGTTATTGTTATTGCCAACAATAGAACAATACTGATAAACAGCCCTTTTATTGTAAATCATATTGCTTCGAGCAATGCACAATAGTGCAGAGAAGATATATTAAAATAAAGTGCAATGTTAGGCTTAAACATTTCTCATTCATCTGACATTCCCAAAAGGAGCTCCCTCCTCTAAGCTCAAGGCTATCAATATCCCAACATCATCAACCAGACGATGATTTTTGACACATTAGAGTTACTTCCTGAAAGCAGCAACTTTGCCCGAAAACATGTTTCTCAAGAGAAGGAGAAGGAAATGAATATAGAGGCATTTGTTATGTTTTATAGACCCATGCAATCCAATTTCTGAGTATAAGAATTGGGCATTGTTTTTTTGTTTTTTTATCCGTAAAGCGAAAAGTACAAACATGTTTATGTGGTTACTGTGTCTGTCAGAGTAACAATTGACATGAATATTGGATGCAAGAAACACTGGAACACTGGTCTTACACTCTCAGTGCCCCCGAGCAACCTTGGGATCTGGTAATAGCTGTTTCCCATTCAGGGACTTTACAGTACAGCAATTTCACCTCACACTTTGCATTCAGCAAAAACTCAGTCACTATGATATTGAAAAAACAGCTAGTTATGTTCCACTGGAAGGGCTTTTATGGCATTACACTAGATTGTCTATCCTCCTAAAAGTAATACAGCAAAGAAACGGACAGACTGCACACATGCATAACACATACAGAGGCAGACATATATATATATATATATATATATATATATATATATACAGCAACAGATACACACAGTGCTACAATGTCTAAAGTGGTGTAGGAACCACATAATGTATGTTGTTTATGGTCTCATTTATATTATTTGTTGATTATTATATTGTGCACTTATATTGTAGGTGGTGGGCATTTTCATCGCGGTTTGAGAGGAAGATTTAAACATATTTGTTTGCTTCACCTGTTCACCTTGTTTTTTTTGGGCTGTGACAGAGAGGGGGTGAGCCTGGGAGCGAACACTTTCTGTTGACCGTCGCACTAACACACTTATTTCGACTCACAAAGTAACTTTACATTAGGTAACTGCAGTGCTAGTTGTATTTTACGTGTGGAGGAATAAATCATTGCAGTACAATCTTGAGCGCGTCACAGTGTGTTAATGCATCTCTCAGTGTTTAGTCCCTTGCGGCAGCACTTTGTTGGACTGCTTACAGCCGCAACAAGTGGTAATCATCTAAGCACAGTTTAATATTATAAGCTGTATTAGTAGAGGAATGCTCCTTTATAATGTTGTGTCATTTTGGTCCAGATTTTGGGTGTTCCCTTTATTCTCATGTCTCATCCCTGCTTTTGCAGCACCTTCCACCACCCAAACTACCTCCTCCTCCTTCTTTTTTGTGGTAAAGCTTTTTAAATATTGTTGACTTTGCAAAGATCTGATATCTGTTAACAGCTATCTCAGAATTCTGCATACTAAAGTGAATGTGCTTATTATTCTGGGGGATTAGTGCTCTCTGCACAATCCTTGTTGCTGCTTGGATTCTTTCAGAGTAGAGCCTTTTGCAAAAGATATAACTGTATAACCATTTTCAATAAATGTTCAATTCCTCAACACAACTGAAGTTTAAACGAGTGATCAGAGGAGGGAGAAGGGTTGTAAAATGAGAGACGATGAGAAACATCAGCTCTTATATTGTTTTGCGCCTCTTAATTAGAATATAACATGAAGTGTGCCATTTGGTGAATGCAATGTTAGAGCTCATTGAGAGCATCCACTTTTCCAAAACTCCAACCATGGCACCATTTTCAACCCATTGGGCTGAACAAGTACACCCAATAATTCATCTGCAAAGTGGTGCAAAAGGAAAGGTTGTAAAGCTTCTGGAAAGAAAACAAATCTTTTTTTATTTGTTTGAAAGTACAAACTGCAAAATTGCGCTTTCTCTCTCTCTCGCTCTCTCTCGCTCTCTCTCCTCTGAATTTATTTTAGCATGGTGGTTTACCTTCAGGCTTGCTGACGAAATTCCTCAACATTGCGAGTTGCGATTAGGCATCTAGAATATTTATGACTCACACATAACTAGTCAGCACTGCACATTACTCTCCCAAGTGAGCTCGTTGGCCCGCCTTTATGGAAATGCACACACATACACAGAGAAAGTGCATCCTGATGGTGTTTTATATCCAAAAATAACCATGTTAATGTTCATCCCAATGAGCTGCCATGTCATTTCAGCCACATGTCAGCCACAAAATCAAGATACAGTATGACTTACAAACACAGTTGGTGACCTTTTTGTTTCCCTTTAGGCAGAATAATTCCAGCTCTTCTTTGATTTGGGAAGGCACAACTGATCACAATCCATCCATCCATCCAGCCATCCATCCATCCAGCCATCCATCCATCCAGCCATCCATCCATCCAGCCATCCAATTATTTTCTACTTATCCTGTTCTAGGTTGTGGGGAGTCAATCCCAGCACACAGGCAAAAGGCGGGGTAGACAGGTTGCCAGTTGATCACAGTGAAGGCAAAACTAATTAAAATCTAATATCAAATGGTATTTTGAACACACCTGCCAGTGCATTCACACATCTCAATGGCAGTGCTGCACCACTCCCCCATATCAAGTCTGCCATGGAAGACTGTGTGCCTAATTATTACCACCTCCATTACCAGGTTGTGAGAATCACCACACACTGTAAACCTAGATTTAGTTGTAATTAAACGTTTTAGTGGCCACTACTTATTGTTTCATGTTTTGTTAAAAACCTTATTCATTACTAAATCACATTAGTTGTAATAATCCGCTTAAGTATGCAGTGCACAGATCATACCAAGCAGAGATAACTAAGGATGTTAAGTTTCTGTATAGGAGGGGTGGGGTCATTTAAACTGCTCTGCAATAAAGCAGTGCAAAGGCTCATGGGGAAAAAAATATGTTCTGAACAGTTTCTGTCCTAATTAAAGTGTGTTTAAGAATGTTCTGCTAATGTTTTGGGTGTTCATTTATGTTATCTGGATTTTAGTTTTGTATGGTTGATTTAGTGTTCACGTTTATCTACATTTATTGTTGCACCATGACTGAGACCCGGGTGGGGACTGATGGGGTCTGGGCAGTGAGACCTGTTCAGTAGTGCATACATTGATGTGACATTAGTAATGCTGTTTCCTGAGTGAAATTGTCCATGCTGTGCAATACGTTGAGAGCCACAATGCGTTGTGTATTATTTTCTGTTATGTATTTTTTGGAACAAGTGTGTTGAATATGTTCTTAAAATCATACTGACATGAGGGAAAAAAACAAAATTTATATATACAAAGTATTTCTTTAGTATTTATAAGTAGCCTAATGTTTTATATTTGTTATGTTTCTTTGCATGTTTAAAGCTATAGTGCATAGTTTCTGTCTCCCCCATGAGGAATTCTAAGTATTGACAACAAAACGCATCTACATGATACAAGCCTTCCGTGATCGTGCACCACCCCCACAGCCTCCTCCACACAGATGCTAGTAGCCAAGGAGGACACGGAGGATTAAAAAAGCATGATGGACTCTTCAGAAGAGGTAATTATCTTCGCTCGATTTTCTGCGTGCGAAAGTCGCCGGACGAGACAATCTTCTGAACATAGCCATACTGAGAAATACAGGGAGAGTGTTGTGTGGAGCTGATAGTCTTAATTTGCTTTGTATCAACTCATTTGGCAATGGCTTGTATGTAACAGACGTTCATTAATATAAAAAGTTATGCACTAAAGCTTTAACTTAAAGTGCTCACATAATGCTCATTTTCAGGTTTATAATTGTATTTAGAGGTTATATCAGAAAAGGTTTACATGGTTTAATTTTCAAAAAACACCATATTTTTGTTGTACTGCACATTGCTGATGCTCCCCTTTTCACCCTGTGTGTTGAGCTCTCTGTTTTAGCTACAGAGTGAGGCATCTCCCTTCTAGTCCATCTTTGTTGGGAGTTGCACATGCACAGTAAGTAGGTAAGGACTACTAGCCAGTCATAAGCAGAGTTTGAGGGCGTGCCATGCTAGCAGCTAGGCGAGCATTATAACGTGTGTTACAAAGTGTACGGACTACAATAGAGCTGTTTGGAGCAGTTTGTGAACAGTGTTTTCTGTTGGAGATGGTAAGTCCCTTTGGGGTGGACGTTGGGCTTTTTCACTTTGTAAACCTATAACATGCACAAAAAAGATATATAGCGCAATAAAGGAAAGGGAAAAAGCCAAAAAGCATGCAAGCACTTTAACATGCTTATTTTAGACATGACTCCAGAAAAAAAATATTTATGTTAACTAATGATTTTTAGTAATGACTACTAATGTAAACTTGATTTGTCTACTGCATCAACTTACCGCTCTGTGTTAATACAACTTGACCTGTTGTAAAAACTAAGGTTTAAGGCATCAGGTTTCCACGCAAATTTCTAGTAAAGTCAACTAATTTGGGATAACACTGCAAAAAGACATATTAATATGATTGTGAAGCTTCTATTTTGTGAGCACAGCAGTTTGCTGCATGCAGGTTACTGCTGATTCATCATTGCTAGCACCGTCAATCTTCATTCTTCCTCTTGACACCCCATGTCCCCTATTTATTATCCGTTCCCCATTTACTCTTTTTACTCCACACATCCATCTCTCACGTAGTGCTTTTGCTTTCCATACCATTCTCATTATTTTTATCACTATTTCCAACTTTGAATTTACTAATATCTCTATCTGGCCCCTTTATCTCAATTCCTCCCCCTCTTCCTCTACATCATTGATTCCCATGCTCTGCTGTGTTCAAGAAGAAATTGTGCTTACGTGCCTCCAGCATTGACACATTGTTGCTATGACAGCACTGGTGCAAGTGGGTGAAGTGGGTAGGTCGAAGGATAACAGATGCATTGATGGTGGCAAATGTATTGTGCTTTGATCGAGAGTGCAGCTTAACTTGTGGTCTCACATGTGAGAAGCAGCAAATGTTAAACTCACAGCTGCCCCCACAACATATGCATGTGTGTACTTGTGTGTGTGTAGGAGTAGTATTGTTGTAATAGATTCTGAAAGTGTTTGTCAGAGTTCATCTTCTGCAAATGAAAAACCTCCAGGACATTCTAACCAGAGGAAAATCAATAGACTATAAGCTCTAATCAATAAGTACGGTATATGATTTATTATTACTCTACATAACACACAGAGAGGTGAATTATAATCAACAGATGTTTTCAGATCTTTTCAAATCTGTCATTGCAGCCTCTTGAATTCTGTCCCCCACATCACGAATTGGTAACTCAAGTGTAACCCTCACTCAATTTTCATTGTGAAAAAAGTGAAAAAGGGCAAAACAAAGCAGTTTGCTAATAGAATATTTGCCAGGCACCTTACTAAGTTTACTTATTCTAAATGGCATTCAGCCATTGTCAAAATACCCATTGTGGTTTGAGATACACAAGAATATTCTGCAGAAAAATGACCTCACCCTTATCACCAGGGGGCTTATCATCCCTCCACGAACTGCCATAACACTAAAAGTGTTAGGTACTGTAATTAATACTGTCATATAGGGAGAGAAAATCACCCACAATATGTGCTTTTATTGGCTTCTCATGGGATTACTGATCAGCACATGCAATATTAATATATATATATATATATATATATATATATATATATATATATATATATATATATATATATATATATTAATATTAATAAATGACTGTTTCTTTCGTACTATGGTTGATCCATCTTGTAGATTTTACTTTTTTACTCCATGGACTGTTTTTGTTCAGGGACCTCATGTCTGAACATTTTAGACTTACTGAGCCTCTCATCTCCCGGAGTTAACAACAGGGACTTTAGATTCTAATACCAGGGGATAGCTGGGGCAGTAGGGGCTAATTATTTGTCTAGCTGTAGGTCTTTGTCAATAACACTTTTTTAAGTGTTGGGCCTCATGTTGGCCTTTGAAAACTGTTAGAGTTGCAGCTATGCTGTTTATAGAAGCTTTAGTTAATTATTGACTTTTCTGACCAGGTACAGACACAAACACACAGCGAAGGTCAGGAAGGACAGAGACAAAGTGAGACAGACATAAAAAAAAGAAAAAAGAAGAGGGTTAGCTGAAAAGATCTTCTCAAGGCCTACACAACGATGACGTATGAATTATAGATCAAACCTTAGAGAAGTAGTTAGAACACACTTTCCTCTACTTCACTACTACACTTCTTTCATCTCTTTCATTCCTTTCTGCATATTCTCACTGTGTGCTTGTACTGCTTCCTGCCTTTTTAAAAAATGAAAAGGGCAAAATAACGCAGTTTGCTAATAGAATATTTGCCAGGCACCTTACTAAGTTTACTTATTCTAAATGGCATTCAGCCATTGTCAAAATACCCATTGTGGTTTGAGATGCACAAGAATATTCTGCAGAAAAATGACCTCACCCTTATCACCAGGGGGCTTATCATCCCTCCACAAACTGCCATAACACTAGAAGTGTTAGGTGCTGTAATTAATACTGAAAATCACCCACAATATGTGCTTTTATTGGCTTCTCATGGGATTACTGATCAGCACATGCAATATTGAAATTTCCCCTGAAATAAATCCTTTCTGATTGAAGCTTTTACTTCATCCATTCATTTTCATTAGCTGCAACCAGGTCTGTTGAGCTGTAATTTAAGCCCCGCCCTCTTTTCCAGTCAGGTGGTTGATTTGTTGATCCAGAAATTGATCCAAATGCATTGAGTTTCCTATTGATTCATTTCTATCTTCTTCTTTTTCAGTTTCAACATCTATATCTATTGACCATGTAGCCATAGTGAGGTGACATGATATGAATGGGTCATGACATGTAAAGCCCTTAGGGCTAACTTCATTACTTTAATGACTGTTTGACCATTATCTATACAAATCTATTTATTGAAACCACATTGAGATAGTGCCTTATTGGACTTTCTTGTCAATTGATGTGGGCATCCAAGTACTTGATTGTTGATTACAGTATGTATGTGTTTCAGTCCAACCCAGTCTCACGGCTCGTGAAATGGTCATGTTATTTAATCTATTTATTCGTGTTCACGGGGACATTTTTCTCGTTTTTTTTTGTGGTGGCCAGCACGAAAATGTAAAGTAATGTATTTCAATGGGAAGCATATTTCGTGATCACAGCATGAATACGGTAGGGAGTAGAATGAAAAGCCGAAAACCTGCGTAGTGGAGGTTGGTCGGGGTGATGGATGGGTCAAACAATACAGAACTTTTACCGGGAGACCGGGGATCACGTCCCGCGTGTGGCGTTTTGTTTCCCTGTTGTTTTCCTAATCACAACCGTTGCGTTATTGTCACGCGTCCCCCGCAGCCGCATCCCAGCATGTGAGGCGTCCTTTCCCCGTTGTGTTTTTCCTAAACTCAACCTCTGCCATCCCGTTATTGTCGCGTGTTCCCCGTGGCCGTCTCCCAGCGTGTGAGGTGTTCTTTCCCCGTTGTTTTTTCCTAAACCCAACCTCCACCATCCCATTATTGTCGCGCGTCCCCCGCGGCTGTCTCCCGGCATGTGAGGCATCCTTTCTCCGTTGTTTTTTTACCTAAACCCAAACCCATTTTAGACCTGCTGAGCCTCTCATCTCCCGGAGTTAACAACAGGCACTTTAGATTCTAATACCAGGGGATGGCTGGGGCAGTAGGGGCTAATTATTTGTCTAGCTGTAGGTCTTTGTCAATAACACTTTTTAAGTTTTGAGCCTCATGTTGGCCTTTGATAACTGTTAGAGTTGCAACTATGCTGTTTATAGAAGCTTTAGTTAATTATTGACTTTTCTGACCATGATTTTGATGGATTAAAACCTGTTGATTTAAAGATTTGAATCTATAACATACAAGTTTAAATCTTGCTAGCTTCTGCTGTTTTGAGAGACAGCAATAACAATTTTGAAAAGACCTTTTCCTTACCATAACCGTGCAGGACCATGATTCCATTCTGCCCTCAATAGCATTATTGTAAAGGCTGCAATCTGACATTTCACTGACCTCAATCACTGAGTTATCCCCACTACCTTTTGTGGTTCACATCATTCAATTTCTGTTTTCCATCATCTCCTGTGTTGTCTGGGTCCAAGCCACATGTCCGCTGCTATTCCCCAAATCCTGCCCTAGCTTCTAGCAAAAACAATCTGCTTCTTTCTGCATGGTTGCTATAACTGCTCTTGAGTTTCAACGCCCAGCTCACACTGGCTTTAACCCCAGCACTGGGTTTTATTTCACCCTGGTTCTCTCCTAGAAACTCTTCAACCACCCAACCATCTCACATGCACAAGCCTCACCATGGAACCACGCCCCCCAGGCCTTGCATCCAGTCATTTGGCGGTTGAAAAGAAGCTGTGGTAGTAGTGGTGAAATAGCGGTCTGTAGGGGGGCTCTGCTCCATTTATCCCCAGACCTTTGGGTCCTTTTCTGTCATGCTCCATTGCATCACTTCTTCCTCTGAGGCATCTAGGAAATGGATACGATGTCATGCATGAGCAGCCATACACGACAGTTGTCTAAAAGTCAAACATTGGAAAACAGGTACAGACACAAACACACAGCGAAGGTCAGGAAGGACGGACACAAAGTGAGACAGACATACAAAAAAAGAAAAAAGAAGATGGTTAGTTGAAAAGATCTTCTCAAGGCCTACACAACGATGAAGTATGAATTATAGATCAAACCTTAGAGAGGTAGTTAGAACACACTTTCTTCTACTATCTCTTTCATTCCTTTCTGCATATTCTCACTGTGTGCTTGTACTGCTTCCTCACTTTCCAAAGATGTTTTTTTTTTTGCAGCTTGGATCATTGCCATAATAACACTGTGCATCCAAGGTGATTTGTGTTTCATTGTCTGTGACATTGTCTCTGCTCTGTGCTGCTGTGAAAAATAAGATTGTGAAGGAATCAAAGATCAAACGCAGCATCTCATCAGTTCTGTCTCGAGCTGTCTCTCCCACTGGCCGCTCTCTCTCCTCCCTCGCTCCTCTTTTTCTGCCTTTTCTTTCTCATCATGATCATTTATTTTTATCTTCCTACATTTTTCTTACCTACTTGAGCAATGAATAGCTACTCGACGTATGGGAATAAAGGCGAGATGGTCCAAACATTAATTTATGTGGATGTATATGGAGACAAACGTAAAAAAAGTATATACGTATTGTTTATGAATATGCACACATAGAAAAACAAATAGAAGTCTTTAAACCCTGCAACGAGTGAACAAGCAACATTTTGTTCAGCGGTGCTTAACAAAGTATAGAACTGCTGCTTTTAGCAGGTTCCTCTTACAGTATAGCCACTGAGGAATGAACTGTTCCACTCACACATACACACACGGTGAAGCTATCAGAGGAGCCTCCTCTGTCTGTAGTTGTGTTTGTTTCATCTATAAGCTATATGTGAAGTGGAGAGGAAAGAGTGTTTTACTCACAGAAAACTTCTCAGCAACACACTGACTGTACTCCAGGGAACTGGCCTGGACGAGGCGAAAGCATAACAACAGTGCAGACTGACGGAAACAAAGTGATACAGGGAGATGTGAAAAATACACAAACTTGAGGAAATTAAGAGACAGGAACTCATATCAAGGCTTGTGGAGGGATTAGAGGAGTTGAGAGACAAATAAAGCTAGAGGGAGTGGGAGAGTAGAGAGATCTAGAGAGACCTTGGAGGAAGAAGATAAAGAGCAAAAAGCAGGTGCAGACAGAACAAGGATTCTTTTGGAGATTCTTGTCTGCTTGGGTTGTTTGCCAGTCAAATGATGAATTGCTGCTGTCTTGTTTTTTTTTAATGAATACAGATGAGTATTACTGATGTCTATGTATTTGTAGTTTTGGAGGTTCAGCACGTGATGATTTCACACGTACACATGCATGCATTTTGTTATTGTTAGTGCACAATTTAATTGGTCACTTATCTGACTGTTGCAATAACAGAATGCAATTTTATTTTTTCTTACAAGTATTTATCTTTTGATGTTTTGATTGTAGTGTATGTATTTATATTTCATGGAGGTTCTGCACATGATGAGTTTACATACTGTATGTTAAGGCATTTTCCACTGTTAGTGTGTAAATCAACTGGTCATTTATCTAGTTGTTGAAAGGACAGAATATGATATATCTCTTCTTATTACTTAATGGTTCTTGTTACTATTATTTGTTTTTTGATGAGGTTGTTTTATCAGCTGGTTGGTAATCACTTGCAGGTTCCTGGCTACTGTTCATGAGGGGTTACACCCACAAATGTCTCCGAAACGCTGAGAAAGGCCTATAGGGCTAAAACGCGTCTGTTCCTTTCTGCTGCCATGCATCATTAAAAGTATTACATACTTATTTGTGAGTGCTGACGACTTGCAAATGTTGTGATTTTTGGGTCGGCGCCCATTATAAAGACATTTGAGTTGAGCGCGCCAGTTCTTTTGTTTGAGTCCCTTTGTTCCCCTCCTACCCAGGTTCAGGAAGACATCCACTGTGGGTGGGTATGCTCATGTGTACCAACTATTTATATCGTACATTACGCTATAAATCTGTGCAAGAAGAGCGGGAAAGGGAATTTAAGGAAAAAGAGCTGAACTGTTGAAGAATGTTGTGGGTACAGAAGGTGGATAGTAGGGGTTAGAATGGGGATGCGTGTGTGTGTGTGTGTGTGTGTGTGTGTGTGTGTGTGTGTGTGTGTCCGCAGACGGTTGATTGACAGCTACAACGTTATCGTTGTCTGTCGTGAAAATCAATGAGCCATCAGCTAAATACCCCATGGTGCCATTTTGGCATAACAGTTACCATAGTGACCTGAGTCTGTCCCAAATCACTGTAGTGAATAGAAATAGGATTAATTCAAGGTCATAATATCAGCCTGTGGACATTCAGAGTGGTTGTCATTTCAAATCCACTTTTTCTTTTACTTTAATTGTTTGAAAGGAGCTGAAGGTTTTGCCTTTCAATATAAACTCTCAAAGAATACATTGGTTTGATTAACTGTATGCCCATAGAAACATGCTTGAAATCAGCACTTGAATTGCGAGGCAGACCCACTTTAAATCAGTCTTTTAAGTCTGTCTAAGGTCTTCTGACTCATGGTGGAATGAATGAAATCAATTCAGTTAAGAACCAGGATGAAAAGAGTGAAATTGTGAAGGGCCAATTAGTATGTCCTCAGACAAAACAGGTTTGCATATTTACACTTTTAATGTAAAATCTACATTTAGGAACTATTATGTGATTGTTTCTGTGTTTGATATAATTTCATATTTTGTGTTTCTCCAAAACTACTCCGGGAACGGTTGTTTTGGTAGTTATGCTAGATCAAACCCACTTCAGTCAGTCACAGGGTCAAAAGAGAGTAATGGATGGAAAATAAGTTGTTGAATGCCAGAATCCTCAGTACCTGCCAAGAAAATCCTTTACTACTGTACTGGCATTAATCAACAACTATATCAAACTTAAATAGTATTGTCATTTTGTCCATTAAGACTGTTGAACCTTATGCGATGCCCCTAAGACTGCCTGGGAGGAAATATCAACGTCACCTTCTGGAGTTGAGAGCTACTAAGTAATTTACCTTACTTGGTTTCCTTAATTTATTAACAGGTGTTTTTTTTAAGATTATTTTTTGGGCATTTTAGGCCCTTATTTGTATAGGACAACTTAGACTTGAAAGGGGAGAGAGAGGGGGGAATGACATGCAGCAAAGGGCCGCAGCTCGGATTCGAACCTGCGGCCGCTGCGTCAAGGAGTAAACCGCTCTATATGGGAGCCCGCTAGGCCTGCACAATTCGGGGAAAAATTTGAATCACGATTTTTTTGCTTAGAATTGATATCACGATTCTCTGCCACGACTTTTTTCTCACGAAGTGTAATGTTTATTGCACACATGAACCATGACATAACAAAATAAATTGGCAGTACCAAACATAGATTTGTTTTGGCACCTATAGCACATTTCGCATCACCACAAGCCTGTAAACATAGAGGCTTCAATGAATGAAGAAAATAAAGTACATACTGGACATTTAAGTACAGTAGGCTACCAAAAATAGTGACATATAACACATTGAACTAAATATGGCCCTGATACAGGCTCTATCTGAACTCCTTGAACATGTCTTTACATAATTAAAACATGTCAATCAACATGCTGCAGCTACAGCTTCAGTCTCTAGAGAAATGGAGTTTTGTCAATTGGCAATTTAAGTACAGTATCAAAAACAGAATGATTTCTTAGCACACTCTTTAACTGCTTTCCTTTCATGCCTTCAGCTGTCCTATCAAAATAAAGGCCGAAAATGCCCCCAAAACAAGTCATTTAAAAATTAAATCGCGAACAGGGGTGAATCAAGATCGCGATTTTATAACGATTAATCATGCAGGCCTAGCGCCCGCTCTACTAGGTGAGCTAACCAGGCGCCCAGCAGGTGTTAATCCAACGTGTCTTTCTTTTCTTTCTTCTTTTTTTTAATTGCAATATTCTAGCCCTGTTTATGTTTTTTTTTTTTATAACCTATTTCTTAATCAAACACCAGCAACAGCAAAACACTGAGATGTTGTGGCTGCCAATGCCTGGGGAAATGTCACTGCGCTGTGTGCAGAGTGTGAACACCCGTAAACAAAGCATGAGTTCACATTCTCCTAAGAACATGTAGAAATATGTCCAGTTTATTTGTATTAAATGTTCCTCCACAATGTTTCTTTGTCATTACGTTGTATAATTCAAAACAAGTGATTACGTTCACCATCAGCAGCCAAACACTTCTAAACCAAACTGTGCCTGGCCTGGCCTGGCCTGGCCTGGCCTGCATACACGACACTGCATTGTTGACTCCCACAACATTAGTGTTACAAGCCTCTCTAGTGAATTAATATTATTATCATAATTTAATGAATAAACCATAATAATGTGAATATTTTAGAATTTCATTACTTTCATTACTGAGTATTTCTTCTTCAGCATCACCACAAAGTTGCTCTCTGAATGCACCTACAGTAGAAGACAGGAGGTCTGATTGCGTTATGAACTGCATGTCTGAGTATAATTGAGCTAATTACACACAGATTGTAAACACAAATTGAATGAAAGATGCACTACAAATTTACCCTGCACTTTCATGTGTATAAATCTGTCCCTATTTGTTTTAACATGTCAGTTCAATGGGTATATATATTATTTGCAGGGGACACAATTCTAAATGAGAGAATCATTTTCAATTACATTTGAACTGACAATGGCCCAGCTCCAAAAGTCATGGAGAAAAGATATGGATCCTCTCCAATTCCAACACCTGTCACAGTGTTTCTTCATTGTGGCTAATAAAGCAGAAGAGAAACGCTGATTTGATGTGCCAACAGCATCCTATTCTGTTAGCATTAGGCTTAATTGCCACTGTCAATCACAAGTGTGTTTCTATGGCAACATTGGATCAATATGAGCACATTCAGAAACCTAGATTCCATTTCACATTAGGGGAAGGGTCTGATTAAGTTTAATATATGTGTGTGTGTGTGTGTGTGTGTGTGTGTGTGTGTGTGTGTGTGTGTGTGTGTGTGTGTGTGTGTGTGTGTGTGTGTGTGTGTGTGTGTGTGTGTGTGTGCGTGTGCATGGATTTACACAGTATAGCATTGTTCCAAAGATGAAGATAACTGCTCTTAAATACATTTAGGAAGATGGAATATACTAATATATATTGTATAACAATGGCTATTAGGCTAGTATATCCTTGACATTCCACTTCCGGGATTGCTCCGGTGCCACAGGAAATTCCGCCGGATGCATGTATTTTTGCCTATGTCCGTTTCCTTCTGCCTTCTTTGTGTTGGAATTTTAAACTCTGATAGATTTATGAGGAATAATGGTTAACTGCTCTTCAGAGCTCTGCACGGTAAATTGAGACAGCTAGCTAGACAATCCGTCCAATCTGAGTTTTCTCTTGCCCAGCTATTTTACAGCAGCTCTGTCAAATGCCAACAAACCAGAGCAGGTTTTTCTCCCATCCCGGTATGCTATGTGGACTAGCCAGACCCTCCTCCACTCCGCAGCGTGTGGCAAAGCGAGACTACTATTAGGGTAACATGCAGTGTTTCTAACAGGTTTGGGATAACACACCGTACAATGGTCTGCACTTTAGCTCTGTGTGATACATACATGGAGAAGGCTCTCCTTACTTACTCTTATAATATTCCAAATTATTTGTTCAGATGTATTGTAATGATAGCACTTACATTTGCTTGGTTTGGGTCTGGGACTGTTAGCTTACAGACCCTATTTACAGTCAGTTGTTAAAATGTGCCAATGAATGATGTTCAATATTTAATTAACTGCAGTCAATCAGTAGCTGTAGTTGTATTCTCTTTGTGGTGCATGGCAGTAATTAAATTGCAAGATGAGGCTTGTGAAAAAGGAGGATTTGTGTTATCAAATGTATTATTGGAAAAGGTGGAAGTAGGACAGTCAGACACCTGCAGCTACCCCTGTGCCACCTGTTCACCTGTTTCTTTCCTTCATTTCTGCTGCTGTGACCTACTCAGATTAGATGGCTGTATTTGCTCCACAAGTGCAGGTCCAAAATAACTGCCATGAAAAGAAGCTTGATACTGGAGCTCATCATGTCATATAAAACAATTTAGATACATTTTTTGGCATAGAGATATTTAAAAATAATAATAACAAAACAATTTGCTTGTTTGGATATTGTATTTTCAAATTCTGTACTTGCATGGACACAATAGGACAAATATATCTCCTAATTTAAATGGAAAGAAATCTTACATCACACAGCAGCAGTCTGCAGCATTGAAGGAAAAAGCTTGATCTGTCCTACATTTTCCTACATAGTACAAATGGATCATGCTCTTATGAGTTATGAGTCATGCTCTTTCCCTTTGAGACAAGTGTTCTGCAGGTCCCATATTCCTAATTATGTAATCATATTCCCAAACACGCACAGATACAGACCTACTGTGCTTCCTGAATCCTCCCTCATGTAAACCCTTTGGGTTTCCCTATGTGGAGCACCAAATGAGATCACGTCTCATGTCAAAGGGATAATCCTCAGACATCAGAGAGCAAGACAATCAATTGCAAGGGAGTGGTGTAGGGCTGCATAAAGACTAGTACGGGAATAGTACAGTACACAATTGGAATATATATATAATGTCTGCAGATAGTATTCACACCTGTTTTCTAGCTGTTTATTTGTGAGCATTCTGTCACCAGTGACTGTCTATATCCATTTGTTATATCAATCAGTCAAACACATCGACAACTGTATCTCCTTTGCTTTGTGTCTGCCTAGTAAAAGGTCACAGGTAAACTAGCAGGTGCCTAAGGTCATTAGATCTACACAATAATGTGCCATTTCACACATGCTTTAGGTATTGCAATTTTCTGTAGTAATAAGTAGATTAAAAAAGAGGATGGACCTGATGCTCTGCTAGCACCTCTGGGAAGCGTGCACCGGAATAGAGTGGAATGAGTTCAATTCCCTGTCAGAATTAGAAATAGGTCTGAATTTGGAGCATGAGGATGAAATCTGACCTGTTCCTTGGAGAAAGAAAAATATTTTTATTTGTTGTTTTCATGGAATGTTGATGGAAATCTTGAGAGTGTAAAACAGGGGAGATGTGGTATGAAAGACGTAAGATTAGAGAGAGTACACCTAAATAGACAAACTGTGTAATATCATAGACAGCATACCATCACTGTTGTTCAGAATGCTTTGACTTATGTCTGTACTGGCCCAAGTGCCTGTGAGCATACATGCATACTCTTAAATGAGGACATGCATGTGTTTGAGTGTGTACGCCTACACATGCGCATATATGTTTCAGGCCATGTGTACAGTTTACTGTGCATGTTTGTGTAATGTGTGTAAGTGTATGTATGTTTTTCCCAACTGCTGGGAGGACATTGTCTGTCATAATGCAACAGGCAGCTAATCCTCTACTTATGTAAACATTTGACTGCTATTCAAATGACATGCAGATAGGATAGAGAGCTTTGGTTTGGCAGGATAGTCATAACAAGGAATGTCTGGAAACAATGTGCTGTCAGCATTTGGGTGATTAATTCTGCACTTTGTGTTCACAAAAAGATATCCGTAGAGGACTGAGGATAGATTGGCAGGTACGTGTACATAGGTATCGTTCAAAGCTTGATGACCTCTTAGCCTCACGAGGTGAGGCACCAAGGGGGGATGACTAAGTGCAGATGCAGTAGGCTAAAAGGGGAGCTGTTGGGGCCATGCAGCATGCATATATTAACATGATGAGAAAGAACACTAGATGAAGAAAAAAGTGGGGAACAAGCCCTGAGGAAAATTGGAATGCCTGCAGGGAATAGAATAATTATGAGATGATGAAAAGTCTAAATTCGTTTACCATTCATTTAGATGCATGACTCAAGATTGTTTATTAATTTATTCTTCAGTACATTTGTGCAAAAAGTGCAGGCAATAGAGGCAAAGTGCAAGAAATATATATATATATATATATATATATATAAAACACAGCAATACAAATAATTTAAAAAGGAAGACATACAAATTTGTCTTTTCCATTATGCATTATATTTATACAATGTGTTGCGTTTATCTTAGGTTTCTTTTTTGTATTCTCCTCTACAGATTCTCCATTACTCCAAGGATCCATCTATTTGACTGAGTCACAGCTGAAGCCAAAGGAGAAACTATGAAGACAAGCTGTCTCACCCCGCATTGCAGCCTAACAAGATATGACATAACATGGATCCCCTGCTAATCACCATGACCATAAAGCTGTGAATGGCATTGTGAAGCCTTCACCCCTTTCTCAGCACCCAATCCAGACCCTTCTCCTCTTTTAAAATCCTTCATAGCAACCATTGTTGCTTCCCCTATCTCCTGCAAACGCGACCTCCTTTCCTGCCTGCCCCTACATTTTTGTCCTTAATTATTATAATTTAGATTTATTTTCATCCGCATCATGCAGGGTGCATTTACCACCTCCACTCTCCTTTTATTTATTCTCCCCTCCTTCATATTCTTCTCCCACTTTCCCTACATGGTCAATGGAGACTGCTGGCTCATTGAGGGGGACAAAGGCTATGTGTGGCTGGCTATCTGCAGTCAGAACCAGCCGCCGTACGAGACTATCCCTCAGCACATCAACAACACTGTCCATGATTTGAGATTGAATGAGAACAAGCTTAAGGCTGTGCTCTTCAGCTCCATGTATCGCTTCACCAACCTGACTGATCTCAACCTCACCAAGAATGAAGTCAGCTATATTGAGGATGGAGCCTTTGCAGGACAAGCCAACCTACAGGTAAGGGGGAATGGGTGATACATCTTTTGAGCCACAAGAATATATTTCACAGTGCATTCAATCTTGGTTTGAGACTTTCATTTGGCCACAGCTTGAGTAAGATTTTGATTTAGTGGGAAAAACTACTTCCAGAAAATGTGATGCTTAATTCTCTTACATTTCATTGAACTACATTTCTGTGGAATTCCTCTACTTCAATATTGAAAGTAAGACACTTTATTGTAGTGAAATGTTTGCTGAATGTATGGAACATGCATTAGAGATTAGATGGAGACCATAAGTAATTAAATAATATTATGACGGTGTAACTGTTTCCTCATAATTTTCCTCAGTAAACTCAGTTGCAGTTGAGTGTAATTATGATCATTAAAAAAAAAAGTAGTGAGTCAAATGTGTTCTCCTAGTCTCTCAGTTAACCTTAAATTATGTAACTTGCAGTGGTGGAAGAAGTATTCAGATCCTTTACTTAAGTAAAAGTACTAATACCACACTGCAAAATACTCTGTTACAAGTAAAAGTCCTGCACTTAAAATGTTACTTAAGTAAAAGTATGTAAGTATCATCCGGAAAATGTACTTAAAGTATTAAAAGTAAAAGTAATCAATGCAGAAAAATCCTCCCATTTTGGAAACGATCAAAACAGTTCTGTCAATCAAGTGTTTAATCATTCCACAGTTGTACTTGTAGGCCTATATATTGTTGGGTAGTATACTTGAAATGAAATATTATATTTTATAAACTACTTCTGTGCAAAAATCTTAATTTGTAAAGTAACTAAAGCTGTCAGATTAATGTAGTGGAGTAGAAGTAGAAAGTGGCATGAAAAGACTCAAGTAAAGTACAAGTACCTCAAATTTGTACTTAAGTACTGTACTTGAGTAAATGTACTTAGTTACATTCGACCACTGTCAACCTGTATTGAAGTATGAAAATATTTTACTTGACAACTTGATGAATGAAATCTGTGGCATTGCTTAAACAGAGTCTACTGGACAAGTGACATGGTAAGACAATCACACGGGTTGTCAAATTTCTTTTTTTTACCATATTGCCTAAACCATCTACAGTATAAGGAGTAAGAGGACAATCTGTTGTAAGTATACGTTGTACAGAAACAGTGCACATATGCTAAAGCAACTACACTTTAACAAAAGGTTGAATAAATATTTTTGGCACAATTACGTTGCTTACCCTCCTGTTCTAGAAAATGCTGCAGCATGACTGAATCTCATTAGTTAAGTTGAATTCAAATGTTACTATAATGAGTATAAATTAGGACTAAAACTGGGCCGACAATGAAAAATAAAATAAAAATGCCCCAATGCTACTTTTATGTATTCCTCTTGCTAGTCGTCACTGTAAATGAGTGCAACCTCAGTGTCTCACAAGTTGATATAAAGGTCATTGATTGAATGATTGATTGATGTTTTCCCAGGTTCTTCAGCTGGGCTACAACAAGTTGACGAACATAACTGAGGGTATGATGAGAGGGCTTGGCCGCATGCAATGCCTCTTCCTCCAGCACAACCTTATTGAGGTTATTGCCAGCAATGCATTCTGGGAGTGTCCCAGCCTCAGCAGCATTGACCTGTCATCCAACAAACTTGGCCGCATTGACCCATCCACATTCACAGTTCTTAGTCGGCTGATGGTGTGTGAACTGGCAGCAAATCCATTCCATTGCGGCTGTGATCTTTATAGTTTCCTAACCTGGTTGGAGTCCTTCAACAATGTAACACACACCTATGACCGCCTCCAGTGTGAGACGCCCCGGGAAATGTTTGGCTACCCGTTACTTATCGCTGCTGGCCATACTGGTCGAAATGCCAAAAACACTTTGTACCATCGCTGCAGAGATGGAGTGATGATTCCAGGAATGACTTCTCTACCACCAGATCTGGATGGTCCTTCCGGGATCGGACCAGAGATGTTTGGTGGTGTGGGGCCGTACCACCAGCCCACCACCTCTTCTTCATCCACTGAACACAGCATTCCCAGCATCAAGCTCCAACATGTCTCTTTGTCATCAGCCTCTCTCCTTGTGCAGATCCCAAATCCCTACAGCAAAATGTATATTCTAACACAATACAACCAGACCTTTGTGTCTGACGTCATGAACTTGAAGAACAGGAAGGAGATGATCACCCTCAGCAAGCTCAAGCCACACACCAATTACTCCTTCTGTGTAGCATCCATCCGCAACTCTCAACGTTACAACCACACCTGCGTCCAGTTTTCCACTCGGGCTCAAAATCAGGATGACACGCTGCCCACACCTTCAACAACTACTCACTACATAATGACCATTGTGGGCTGCCTTTTTGGAATGCTCATAGTTTTAGGCTTTGTGTACTATTGTCTACGTAAGAAACGGATGCATGATGAGAAGAGGAAGTCCATCTGTGTCAAGAAAACTATATTGGAAATGCGCTATGGACCAGAGGTGGCAGCAGCAGTGGCAAATGATCCATCAGCAGTCCATAAGCTTCAGGAACAGTCCAGAGAACATCACCAGTATCTGCACCAACATGGAGGCAAACTTCCCATGTCCGCATCCTCTAGTTTGGGAATGCTCCACTCAGCTAACACCAGTTCCTCCAGACTTTCCTCTATCCCACAAGTAGAAAAGATGGCCACTGCCTTTTCAGAGGCCATGGCTAGTAAAGGAAACTATATGGATGTCAGAACTGGAGGGGCAGGGATTGAGAGGTTGGGAGAGGGTGGGCATGGAGGGATGGACTTGAGGGACGATGATGGAACTGATGTTGGCGACGACTCAGATGATGACGGTCGTGGCTCTGCATCAGAGATTTCCACCATTGCCATGGAGGTGGACAAGGTTAACCAGATCATTAACAACTGCATTGATGCACTGAAACTGGATGCAGCAGCAGTTGCTGCTTCAGGGGCCTCTACTAACCCTATGTCCTGCTCCAATCCAACCTCCCCACCCCCCACCAGCACATCCTCCCTTACTCATGGCCTAATTCCACTCTCCCAAGGGGTGACAGAGACGTGCCAAATCATTGCTCCCAACAAAATACCCCCTCCACCTCCACTCCCTGCTTTGAATGCCCCTCTCTCTGAGCGCCCAGGGATCAGTGGTGGTGGCTTTGTCGTCACTCCCCCCTACAGGCCCCCTCCACCAGCCACTGCTGTACGTCCTATTCAGCGACAAATGAGTGCAGATGCAGCTGTGGTTATTGTAAATGCTGTTAAGAAACAGTGCAGCACCACCTCTTGTGGCTCCATGGGTCGGGACAGGGAACGTGGAGGAGCTAGGGTGTATAGCCTGGATGTTCCAGAGCCACGTAGCCCAGATGCCTGTAATCAACAACAGCAGCACTACCCAGACCGGGCCAGCCCCGTGGGCTGTGGGGAGCCCCTAGAGAGGCTGCCTTTAGTGGGAAGTGGGAGCTGCGGTGGTGGGGGTGGTGGTGGTTGCGACAGTGGTGGTGTTGGTGCCCAACATAAGGACAGCCAGAAACAACACCATTACCATCAAAATCAACAAATACAACATCAGCAGCAGCAGCAGCAGCAGCAACAGCAGCAGCAGCAGCAGCTAGAGGTGCAGCAGGACTACCACTGCTCGGAGCACCGCCACTCTGTCCCAGCTCTATATTATGAAGGCTCCCACCAAGGCTCCCCAGCCCAAAAGGTTTCCTTCTTGAAGCCCCTGACGCGCTCCCGCAGGGATGCAGCATCTTACTCCCAGCTTTCGCCTGCCCGCCACCATTCCAGTTACTCTGGCTACTCCTCCAGCCCAGAGTACTCCTCAGAGAGCTCGCTGCGGATCTGGGAGCGCTTTCGTCCCTACAGGAAAGGCCAGCGTGATGAGGCCTGTTATGTGACAGCCGGAAATGCCCTTAGAAAAAAGGTGCAGTTTGCTAAAGGCGAGGACCTGCATGACATCCTTGATTACTGGAAGGGGGTGTCAGCACAGCAGAAGCTGTGACTGGGGGATCAGGGATGGGTATTGTGGGAAAAATAGTTTGGATACTTCTTTTCCTGATAGGCCAGTGGGCCAGACAAAACAATATGAAGATGGGGAAAACAATTTAGGACAAAATTTTGCCTTTGGTTTTTTTGGCATGCTAGGTGTATAGAATATTGTGCTAAAGCAAGGACTGTGAAACTGTGCCTGGGATATGAGAGTCATGATGGTGTTTTATTTTACACTTTTTTGTAGCACCTTTTTTGGATCATTCTCATTTGGTGTTTGTGGGTTTTATTTATAGCACAGGGAGCAAATGCCAACTGTGTAATTTAGTACTCTTTGAGTGATCATGGTTTGTGATCCTAAGGACCGTCTTTATTAGTGCCATGTTTTCATCTATGGGTAATCACAGAAGTTAAATGCTGATATCCTTCATTTTAAGCTTGTGTGATCCAAGGTGTTGTTTCCTATTTGGTATTGGGTACTGTATCAATTTGCAGTGTGCACTTGGATATGCTTAGGCTTCTAAGTGAAGGGAGACTATGATGGGTGGGAACTGTGCTTTGTTACAAGTGACAACATGCCGTTTAGTGAACAGAGTTGTTAGTTGCACACCCTATCTCTCTTCGATGAGATCATACATGCAGCTTAGGTATTTGCATGTCTATAGCATCTGTAACAGAAAGAAAGAAGAAATTGGAATGAAATGAATGAATGAACACTTGACTGAAAACAGTGAAGTGGGCTTAAAGTTCCTGCAGCATAAGAAATTTATGAGAGAGAGAGAGAGAGAGAGAGAGAGAGAGAGAGAGAGAGAGAGAGATTAAAGTGGAACCTTAGCCTAAGATAGTTGTGTGAGTAGCTGTGTTTCAACACATCTTTCAACTAACGCTCTTGCATGGTACAATGAGTGATGTAAAATATGTTGTCCCGCAGATGTCCCAAACTGTCCTAAACAACATTTTCCCAAGTAATGATCAGAATTGTGAGCATAATTTGAAGGGGTATAGAGAGAAATTTAAAGCAAGATGGATAATAAAAGAAAAGCAAGAATATATTTTTTTTCTGCAGCCACTGTGAATGTAATTAGATTACAAGCAGTACACCACAGTACATTCCAAAACCTTTCTCTAACATTATAACGGATGAGGCACAGAGAGAAAGGACACTTATAATTACTGCCAACATGTCTGTTCTATTCTGGAAATTAATGCTATTGTTGTCTATTGATAACCTAATTAGCCATCTTTGTGACAGGCATGTCCGCTTGCACTTTACGCCTCATGATTGTGTGTGTGTGGTTGTGTGGTACACTGGTCAGTGTAAGTGGGTGTTGGCATGCCTTGTCAGATTATATTGTATGTGCCCAAATTGACTTTGATTAATAGATGTCATATCTTTCCCATTGGCTGGTTGTCTGAGTCTAAACAATATTCGATTATTAATGGCATGGACAAATGTACAAATATCAACAATGTTTATTGTATTTTCCCAGACATACATCACATTACCATGATGCTCAGATATATCACAGTAGTGCATTGCCTCTTGCTAACACAGCCATAATCTAATCTCCATTCTTGTATAGTATCATTCATCCACCTGGCCTTTTCTACTGAACCTAAGTAGAAAAATCCTATTTCCTGGCATTCTGACAAAAGGCATCCTGCTTACAAACATTGCTGTGTAGCCTTTGAAGTTTTGCATCATCAGCTAACATACACAATCTGAGACATCCTAGCCTAAAAATGTGAAAACTGAATCAGTGGTCCTTACTCCACATTTTTGTATATTCAAGAGAAAATAAGTTTAATTTTAGGAAGCTTTTTAATCTTTCTTTTGGTCCTCACTTCTTTACTGTAAATTATGTTCCTTTGGCCCACCTCCCACTACCTGTCCTTCTCCTGCAGGTCCAATGGGTTATGGGTTTGGTCCTGTTGTGTTTGATTAAATGAGAAAAGTGAGAAATTGCTTTTCTTCTGCACAGCACATAACACTGCTTTTATTCTTTTTTTTTTAGAGCAATTGATTTTTTTAGCATGCACTTAATATTTATCGACGACGTTTCATTTACACCAATTTTATTTATTTTCAGAAAATAGATTTTCAGGGGGACAGATGTATGTTCAACTGCTCTTCTGCTCAGATTTCATTAACACATTTGTTTGATTAATCTCTTTAACGATACAGCATTACAGGCCCAACAGGAAACAATGTCAATGCTGGTGGGAGAACTGCCAATTTGTCCAATGATTTATAAACAGTGATTTCACCATAGCTCCAATGAGTGCTGGAGGGGATATTGTGTTTCTCTTCATTAATAATTTCTTGAAAGCCTTCTGCCAAAATAACCACAAGGTAGTCATGTAAAATGGAAAGAATAGTTTACACACAATCCATTTTTTATATATATCTACAGTTGTCACTCTACAGGATTAGAGCTTTCGATAAAACAGAGTACACTCTCAAATTATTTAAATCTCAAGCAGGACCAGAAATATTTCTCAAAACATTAGCCGCATCATTCTACCTGTTTTTTTTGTCCCACAAAGCCAGCATCAAACAAGAAACCCTTTTCTTCCTTCTCCTTATATCCTCGTTGGACCCCTGGAGGGTGGCTCGCTCAGAGATCAATCTTCCCCTATCTGTGTATACTGCCAGAGAATAACATGTTAATGCTTTGATGCTCTCTCATATTTAACGCCAGGCCCAATTAAACTAAACTCTTTCTTAAATTATGAATCACAGCCCAAAACGGGGAGTGGGTTTATGTCTAATCCGTTTCTGAATTACTAAAGGAGTTAAATGCTTCCATTAGCAAAGACAGTACAACAGTAAAAGGTCTCAGTCCTCCCATGACACACTGCACTTTCTGTGTCATTGAAGCAATCTCAGTCAACGTGTGACTTTGCTTTTACTGTCTGAGTGATCATCATCATTTAAAGGTAATCGGAGAGGGCAATACTAACTATTAATACAGAAAAATCAGTGTAGTAATTTTTTTGCTTGATCATTTACTGGATCATCATCATACAATGAAGAAGGAACATGTATACAAACCTGTAGAACTGAAAGCCTTGTGCCTATGTATGCACAGAGAATGCATGTAAAGAATAAATCATGCTGAGTAATTAAAAGAAAATAACAGTCATAATACATAATAATGTTAAATAACCCGTGTTGACTCGTTCACACCAATAGCAAGCTTATTTTTTTCATGCTGTTGATTATGTGGCATATTAGAGGGATTTTGGAATATTTTTCTCTCTCTAACCCCATCCCCTTCCTAACACACGCACACACACACACACACACACACACACACACACACACACACACACACACACCAAGAGTGAGTCAGAATGAGTCACAGTCTGACTAAACTAAACGACTGGGGAGTCTTTTCCTGAAAGGAAGGTAATGGGCAAGGTCTTCAAAGAGAAGACCGCAATAATACAGGGGCTTTGGCTCAATGCAGGCAGACAAATAGGATAAAAGATGTGGAAGCAATAAAACTTACCATGCTGATTTGGTGTGCTGCTGAAAATTAACCATAACAATGACAATGGCTCTGACACACCAACCCGACGGCCGACCTTAGGCAGAAAAGGCAGTCAGACTGACTGCCTCCCCGAGTTGCTCAAAAAAGTGCCTCGAAACACACAGAAGAGACGCCAACTTGAGCGTACATTCTGCGTGTGCACAAGACGTAATACGTCTCCATAACAGCAGGCGGAGCTAATCTGTATTGTCGCCCAAAAAATGAAACGAACGCTGATTGGACGAACGCGTCACGTGGGTCTAGCTGCTCTCGGATTTTACAACTGAGCATAATGGCGGCTCAGAATACAATCTCATATTTTACGAAGATAGTTCACCGAAACGTGTTTCTGAAAACATTTTAAGCGAGAAATAGGCCATGCAGTTGCTGAATCTGTCTTCATTTCAGATCGACAAAGGTGAGTTTAAAAGATTTTCACATGTCAAATCGGCCCAAATGAAGGCCGACGGCTCCTCCTCCGGACGACGGCACAGAACACACCAAACAGACTCGAGTCACTGACCTCGCCAGAATGTCCGACGGCCGATAATCGGGTTGGTGTATCAGGGCCTTAAAGGAGAATTCTGGCCAATTTTTACATTAATCTTGATCGCTATAGCTACGCGAGTACTTTCGATAGAAAAAACCCCGACCCGAATCAGTGCAGGCAACACGGAGTAGCTGCAGCTACGTATTACAAGAGTCCCCTGAGCTATAATGGCAGTTGTTGGGGCAAGTTTTAGAGTGCCTTTGTGCCTCTTAACAGACACAAAATGCAATTAATATTTCTGTGCCACATGAACAGGGTCTTTACGTGTCAACAAGATGCGTTTTCAACTCAGACATTGTTTAAATTCATCTACCCTGGTCCCTGTCTCGATCCTGCCAGTAGCTAGCTTGCCCTGCTAGCTGATAGCCGTTAGCTGTTAGCTGCTAGCTGCCGTCCAGTGAGTGTATTTAGACAGGCTTCTGTGATAATCATCCCAATAACAATCCACCGAGCGGCGGTGGTGTGGCTATGTCCTCCAGAGGACAGGTCATGTCATGTCTTGAAGTTTATTCCCCCCTAAAAAAAACAGTAGTGCGGTAGTAGCTGTTAGCTGCTAGCTGCCCTCCGGTGAGTGTATTCAGCCAGGCTTCTGGGATAATCATCCCAATAACAATCCACGGAGCGGATCATCTTGTTGACACGTAAGGGCCCTGTTCATGTGGCACAGACATATTAATTACATTTTGTGTCTGTTAAGAGGCACAAAGGTACTCTAAAACTTGCCACAACAACTGCCGTTTAGCTCAGGGGACGCTTGTACATTTGCTGCAGCTTCTCCATGTTGCCTGCACTAATTCGGGTCGGGGTTTTTCTATCGAAAGTACTGACGTAGCTATAGCGATCAAGATTAACGTAAAAATTCTCCTTTAACACACACACACACACACACACACACACACACACGCACACACACACACACACACAGCATATTGTGGGAACAGGTCCTAGGCCTACATTAAGGAAATTCAGCATTTCTGACAACTGAAAGCAGCCATCTTTTATGTTGCTCTGATGTCAAATATGTATCTAAAAAATTAAAAATGAAGTCAGGTGAGACAAATGAAATATGTCTTGGCGTGACTCTTTAATGAGGCAGTTCTGATGGGCTAAGCACTACCAACACTGCTGTTTCAACTGCCAAACACTCTAAAAAATAGTTTAAAAATGAATAGCCTCATAGGTTTATGTTGAAAGCATTCACTGATAACTAAAAGTCTTCATCGGAATGTAGCAGACTAACACATGTCCAACTGTAATACTTATAATTGATCAACCATGCTGGTAAAATAAAGATATACATGTGAGCTATTCTAGTCTCAAAAACAAGCACAGGGATGGATTTTGAATTGTTTTGAATAGCCTGAAATGTTTCACTTCAGAGCTCAAACCTCCTATGGCGCCATTTTGATGCTACCAAACGATCACCCGACGTTAGCATTCCATTGACTGCCATTCATTTTGGCGCCACTTTGACAGCGAATAACTTTACATCTGAAGCGTTTAAAGACTTTTTTTGTCCATTGTTTATTTCTAAAGAAACATGACAATGTATAAAAGGCTCCATTACCTTGTACCTCACGTTATGCCTCCGTAGCAGACGTTTTTATAAAAATAGGCTAACGATTGTGTCATAACCACGCGACTTACTGTTGCATAGTAGAGGAATTACTGTATAGTACAGGAGAAGCTCGCATGGCAGTTTCGACTTACATTAGCTGTTTAAGTTTAATTACTAATGTTAACTAGCATTTTAGTTAGCAATAATTAGCCTGTGCCCATGTTATCTCCTTAAATACACATACGCTGTCCATCTCTGCAAGATTGGGAATGATTGAGATTTCTCTTGGCACAGCTACCAACTTTCAGACAGGTTGCTCACGTCACATTTACGCCGTCTCTCTCAGTTGGAGGCTGCGCAGTAACGCTCAGCGCTCACTGGAAAAGTGCTTCTAATATCCTTCACTGGTCTCCGTCCAGAGCAGCGAGATCTGTTGGTCCATTTTATATACAGTCTATGGAGAAACCTCTGGTTGTTCTAAATAAAATGTTTTCTGAGCGGAAGAGCATTTGAATCCTGTAAGTAAGCCAAATTGGGACCTGGTTTTTCAACAACTTTTTACACACACACATACACACACACACACACACACACACACACACACACACACACACACACACACACACACACACAAATGTTTATTTACAGTTATGCAAAGGACAAAGGACTAAGAATCAACGAAGAATCTGTGAAATATCTGTGAATTTTGTACACTAGATAAAAGAAAAAATGCTAAGATAAAAAAAAAAAAAATGCTTCTATGGATGTTTTATACTCAGCCTGATCTCTTGATATGTCTGTGTGTTTCTCTATTTTCAGTTGGCTGTCTTTGTTGATTTTGTTTAGGTTTTTTTTTTTGGTGGTTGGGGGGGTTGGGTATTGGAAACCAAGGAATTGACTTTTAGTTCTTGCAACGATATATGTTATAAAGGTTTAAGAACAGAGAAAGCTTAACATAGTATACTACATGAAAGAAAAGTTGTTATATTTGCATGATTCCCTGTATTTTTTGAGAGACAAAAATATATTGTTGTGTACAATGAGTGGACGTACATTGAAAACAAAAACTGTAGGGGCTGAAATACAGTATTGTTAAATACCGTTGATTTGAACATTTAGGTTTTAGCCGTTTTTTTATTCTCTGTGACGTTTTCTTACATTCTTACCTATTGGTTTTCACTGGGGTGATTCTATTATATACTAACACTACAGTTACTATTACTACTCATTTAGCCACAGGCTGGTGGAGTGTGCAGCGCAAAAAGGGGGTAAAAATGTCTTAGGCTGGTGGGTGTTTACATGCATCTGTTATGAGAAACTGCACTCTGTTGGGAAAAAAAAACCCATACAAGTTTGTTTTTTTAACGATTAAAAAATATAATATATAACAATATGTTCAAAGAATAATGAGTGATGCAAGCAGACACTGTGAATTGTCTAATGGTCTTAACCTAATCCCAATCCATCAGTTAGAAGTCACTGGCAAATCAATGCACCATCAGCAGCTTCTCCCTCAGCCTCAGCCCACTCGCTGTTAGCTAAATCAGCTAAATTCCTCATCCTCGGCTTTCATAGCTTGCTCGTTTTCTATCCAACTAGTTAATTGAATTTATCTTGTATCCAGCCAGTAGTAAATCATTCTTTTATCATTTTTATTATGCACAATACTATAAACTCTGTCTTCTGCTGATGAGCTTTTTGTGTGCACTGAAAAGACTGTATGTTGACTTGATTCAAAAAGAATAGATAGCTGTTCTGCTGAACACTAAGAAAATAAATCTCATTGCTACCTCTAAAATTGAGGTCCTTATAAACATGAATATAGTCAAACAAAATGGACATTTATATTCCACAGCACTAAAAACCATCTGATATGTATCTGTTTTTAGTACAATGAAGTTCAAATGAATGAGTATGACCACAGAGAGAAACAAATTAGGCATAATTGGTTCCAGCAGACAGAGTAGAGGCTTTAAAGGAGGCAGAGGCTTGGGTGCATTTCATTTGGCACCCATCCAATAACGTGTTGGTACACCTACTGCAGCACTGCTGATACATTAGTTATTGCATAAGAGTCTGTGCACTGACAACAAGACATAAGTCATCGTCATGTTTACATTCTGCAGTGATAATACCAGACTCTCCAACTGAGATACATAGCCTATTCTGTTGCACACCCTTTGCCAAAACTTAAAAAGCCCTTCCCACGTCAATTACAAAGAGAATGAAATGCATTAACCTCAGGGCTTCTCCTCAGATTGTCATTGCAATGCTATATTACATTATTAGTTTATAGAGTCCTGTTTTAATTGGGTACAAGTCCACTGTAATCTGTTTTATTGGTACAGGAGGCTAATCTGTCTCCATATTGTTAAAACCTGCTAAAAGATCGTTATTGCAGTGAGAGCAGATGCAGTTCAGTGTCAGAAGCCCATCATTCTGATCAACGTTAATGTTATCTGCGCTCACAGATAGAAGAGGCTGCTCATCCATTGCTATTCGAAACACACAATTCAGTGGTGTGGCACTACAAAAGTCAGAATGATTAGTTTGGTCAGTGTCAGCGATTGAAAACTCAGCGGCTTCCAAAAAATGTCTGTCAGCTCTCAGAGAGAAGGCTGGGGAGAGGTGCCATCCATGACTCACTGAGGAAATTAAATTTCTGTTGATTGATTGGTTCAAAAACTAATATGGCCTTGCAGCAACACAATTATTCAACATTTATGTACATATGATGGAGAAACATGTACTATTAAATAGACATGATGCGGAACTCTGAGCCTAAATCAAACTATTATTCAGTAAGGATTAGGGATATCAAAACCTGCTCAGTCAGTTATCAGTGATTTGACTTCTGAGCTCGAATTTCTTTGAGCTTAGGGATATAACTTTCCACATGTCAAATGCCTTCTTTTTCCCAACACTCACAAGAAACTGAGAGTAAAGGCATTTCGAGCCTCTTAAAAGAAAAAACAGAACAGAACCATCTAATATACAGTATAATCACTGAAGTGCTAAAGTATAACCACCATCTGTGTGATCCCTGTAAGGCCGAGGACCAAAGCTAATTCTCAAATCAACATAATATTATTTTAGTTAGGGCTCTTGCCAGGTTGACAGTATCAGGGGGTCTTTTGGGTTTAAAAAGTCCCAGGTCATATTCTATTCAAATCTAATGTGACTCTCCCCTCTTGTTTTAGCTCTACACAGTAATGTTTGGAGACCAAAAGGGAAAGACAAAACAAAGGTTTGGATGATGGGATCAATTCTTTGCTTGTTTTCTTTCATTAACTATTTGTTGCTGATATTGACATTTTTTTCCCTTTGCGATTTCTGTACAAAAGATCTATTTCTATATTTGCAATAAATTTGTAAGTAAAAATGAAAAACGTTTACAAGGACTTTTATTAATAATGATTAAGTTGTCGTTCATGATTTACTAGTTTGTCAAGATGTGCTGACATGTAGCACTGCACTGCCATTTAACTTTAACACAGTACATGTGTCTGCTAGTGTGTGGTGTATACTATATACATACATACTATATGCCTACTATATGTGCTACTCTATCCCGACCCTTGGCTGGGTCCTGTAATTCAATTATTCACGCACTGAGGGCTGCAAAGCACCTGTACTGTCTATTTTGAGAGATTGTAGGATTTCCCTTATTGACACACATACACACACACTCACCACTGGCTACTTGTGCGCTCCCTTTAAACCTCTCAGTGTTATGAGGGCCCTGGTATACAGGCACAGATGGGTACTTGAAGAGGAGAAAAAAACTGAAACTTGATGACTCATGAACATGACAAACACATCCACCTCAGTCACGGTTCCATAGAGACTCAGATGTTTAAGTCTAGGGTGAGCAAACGCTTTGCTGAACATACAGATTTAATGAGTAGGATGACAGAGAACAACCAGGGAGTTTTCTGAACCTGAAAGTGGAGAGGGCCGGAGATCTGAGCTTTGCTGGTAGCCTACAAAGGGCTGGTTGGACACGTTTGACTACAGAGGAATCGTTGGGATTTACTGACCATATTACACAATGTGCTTGCAAAATTTGACATACAAAGTCAGGAAACTATAGTAAGGTTGGTGAAAATAAAGACATTCTAAATCAGGCAGATAATTAAAATATACACTGATCATCTTAAAAGGACCATAAAAAAATGTTAGGATTGGAAATACAATTGAAAAGGACACCCACAATGTTCAACTATACATTTAGCTAATCCTAGCAATCAAATAAACAATCCCATAGTTAGCCAAATCCAGATGATCATAAAATTACAAGGTAATGATGAAAATAAAACAACCCCGGTCTAAGTGATTTCTTTCTGGTGCACAGGTATACTGTCTTAGATGAATCTAGATGCAAAAATCCTTAGCACAGTCTTACTTAATCCTTTTAAAAGAACACATTATTACAAATACTGTGGCTCTTCACAAATTATGACATATTGTTTGAGATTCCAAGATCTGTGCTATTTTAGGATTTGTTGATTATGTTGCCCCCACCTTCTGCTTAGCAAAAAATGACTTATTATAGGATAGGATTTATGCATGATTCAGTGGTGACCCATTGCAATGTGATTGGCAGTCTACCGAGCATGTTGCAGACTGTGGCATCAGCTCCAAAACACTCCACAAAACAGGATGGAGAGCAGGATGGAAAGGGAGCAAATGGTGGATCACTCTCAGGGCACCTGAGGCTGTCACATGTTCCTCGTGTTTGTGTGTAATGAGAGGGAGTCATTTGACTTTGTGAAACAAGTGTGAAAAAATAACCGTAGTATATGCTGTTGTAACTCTAGTTCCATGATAGGAGGTGGAAGCTTTCAATCACACTGCTATTCCTCTGTAGTCCATGATGATTGATAGGGGCAGCACCACTCTAATTCAGTGGATATGGACCATTGAGATAAGCCCTCCCACTGCCTGACTGCTGCATTCAGCTTAATTCTGCTCTGTACTCTGTTCTCAATAAAGTGTTCAATGATACACAGACAAGTGGACAACCTAGCTAACAAGCTACATGCTAATGATAGAAAACTTTGAATTGTTTACATGGAGATTAGCAATGTTGTGCCAAACGTGTCTCAATAACAAGCCTTTTGTTACATATCCTACTATTTTTTAAACAAAAAAGTAACTGCAACAGTAACCATATTTACATAAAGATATACAGTACTAAATATGACTTCATTACAACATTAATCAGTAATATTCTGTAAGTGCCCATTAATGTTTATATATCAGCACATGCAACAAAGAAGACACCTCAGATCAGTGAAAAAGTAAAATGTATTGTGAATTGTGTCTGTCTGTCTCAACAAGGACTGTCAGAGCAGTTGTCTGCCCCACTTTTGTAACCTGACAGAGGTGAAATTATTAAAAATGAATGTATCGTCATGACAGTTGGGCTCCTATTCAAGATTGTCATCCACTTCATGTGAAATATTTAGTGTGAAATACAAGTGCCTGTATTGAACAAACACTTAAAGGTACACTGTGTAGTATTTTATTAGCTAAAATCAATGTCGTCATTCATAAGTATGTCCTCATTGGTGTAAAAGGACCTCTGCCAATGATCTGACTTATCCTCGTAAGCGAAGAATTTCTTATCTGTATTTACAGTGGACGGGCAAGTCCAAGGAGGCTTCCATGTCGTTCCGCCATTTTGAAAAACTATAATCGTTGAGAGGGACATAAAGCACAAGCCTACCTGTCTAGCTAATCCACAACGCGTTTTCGTTCAGAGCCAGCATCAAGTGACTGAAACAAGCTGAAACGGAGAAGGAGATCAGTGAGAGGCGCTTGTCACTGCCCGGGCAAATTTGAAAGCCTGCACTGCACTTTAGTTCATAATGGAGGATCATACTTATGCCGAGCCACAGGAGAAGGAATCCTCATTGCCAAAAAAGTGAAAATTGGAAGACATGTTGTCAAAGCTCAACCTGATCTCACAGAATTCCGTGAAATGAACATGGCCCCCTAACTCAAAATCTGTGCCAGTTTCACGGAATCGCAAAATATTCCGTGATGGGCCCACAGAAGAATTCCGTGAAATGAACATGGATCGCCGAAAATTCTGTGATGGGCCCATGTTATATGGTTGGGTTTAGGAAACGTGACACGCGGGACACAATCCCCGGTCTCCTGGGTGAAAGTCCTGTGTTTGACCCATCCATCACCCCAACCAACCTCCCTACGCAGATTTTTGGGCTTTCATACTACTCGCTACCGCAGTCGCTCCTAATGCAACATCATCTTCTAATTGACTTTACATTGGCATTGTTTTCTGTGGGGGCCACACGGAATGTTCACACATTCCGTGCCACCACCACGTAATGCGGTGTTAACAGTTCGTGATCATTTCACGGAATTCTGTGAGACCAGGCTGCATAGCTTCTTGGTACATAATGGCTACCGTAGTTGCAACACGCATTTGAAAAAGCGAAGCGCTAGAGAGCACTATTCGTTTGAATGCAAAATACAATTTTACCGCTAGATGGGAGAAATTCCTACACAGTGTACCTTTAAGCTATTTGAGGCAGAGGTGTTTTTGGTGATACAGTTAATACCAGATCGTCCTCACCCAGAAAACAACCGTATAGGTCAATTGTGCAAGCATCTCATAATGCCCCATGATTAGGTTTCATGTTGGGCGGCGAAGTCTCATGGCTAAAGTAATTATGGTGAGATCAAAACATTAAGCGAGGTAAAGTATAAGAGTGCCAAATTCTGCGTAAGGTGGAAGGTTGAACCAAACACAGGACTTTCACTCAGGAAGAACCATAAGTCAAATTAACCAAGTTTTACGAACCTTAGTCCGTGATGCAATGACATCACAAAGTGCAAAACTGTTTTAGACACAGAAGTCTTGCACCTGAAGCCTGTCAAATATGACTGGCCATGCTGGCTATCTGTCTCTCTCTATTATTCATCACTTTTTCCTTCTCTATCTTACTCCCTTCTTATTTCTCTCCCACTCTCTCCACCATTGTTTTGCTAAACATGTTTCCTCTTAGTGTCTGTCAACCTTGGCCTTTCTCTTTCATCTCATCTCTTTCCTTCGTTTTCCCCCCCCATCATTCACCCACTTCCTAAAGCACCTCTCTCTGACCCTGTTCTCCCACCAACCTTCTCCTCTCTTCATTGTTGCCTCAAACTCCCTGCTGAGAGTTTTGTAAGCCAAACTCAGCAGATATAGAAACATCCCACATTTCTAAATATCCATAACTCCAAAACCATCCATGTTAAGCTCTTTATCGCTTGAGGATTAGAGGGTTGGATTAACCCTTGACTATCCTTTTTCTTTTTTTACTTGAAACTAACACTTAATCCTGCCTGCTATTTGTGTGCCCCCATTCATGCCCATATATCTTATTGTGTTACTACATGTGTTTGTGTGCATGTAAAATACAAAGGAAGGAAATAAAAGACATGAAAGAAAATACAATCAAAGTACTCTGCAGATAACAATGAGAGCAGGGTTGACCTCCAAAGTTCTGTGGGAACTATCCAGCTTTTATTGACCAGAGAATGTTAGATTTTCTGTAATCTCCCTTTGACCTCTCTTTTTTCTTTCTCTCTCGCTCTCTCTTTCTCACACACACACACACACACACACACACACACACACACAGCTGGGAGAAAAGGACTGTAACCCCCTTGATGTAGGAGCTCACTCTCCACAAGAATACGAGCATCAGAATGTTATGATAATACATGACGGAGTGTGTGAGAGTATGTCAGAGTGTGATTATACGATCTTGAGTCCTGTGATATTCATCTTTATTGGAGACTGTTAGTTATCTGTTTTAGTTGGGCTGTTTCTTAAATCCACTGAATATTGAATGTAATAAGGTTAAGTGAGAGTTGAATGTCAGTTACGTTCAAAGTTTAAACGCTGCTTCATTAAGGGTTATTCATTGTGAAAAAGTGATGTAACCTAGCTGTACTGTATGCACAGCAATTTGCAATATGAAACTGTCTGACCAAAACAAATGTAGAATGTGGGCTCCTTCTCTTTGACTTGGTAAAATAGCTGTGGCCATCACACAGCGGCGGTAACTTTATAAATTATTCAAATCTTATTAATATACATGCTTTTCTGAACAAGAAAAATCTATTTTACTAACACACAAGGAACTGTAGATACTATAGTTACTTCAGTGCATAGATATGTCAGGGACAGAAATTTCAGTGTCGTGAACTATGACTTCTACACCAAAAAAAGTTGTCACTGTGTTTGGGAATGTATTTGTATTTGTGTTTGTATTTTTACTTTTAAGACTTCACAGTGCTTTATGGAGGTGCACTTTCTTCCCCTCGATTTAATTTGAAGGGTCGCTGCACCCAAATTACCAATTAATAAAGAAACAAAATTAAATTGAAAATGTCTTGCTTCTCTCTGGTGGTATCTGTGGTACAGCGTAAAAAAGACATTCAGATAATTCAACAGCAACATCTCATCAGAAATAGTGCTATTGTTACTCTGGACAATCCACATCTACAGAATACAATGTCTACAGAGTTCATTGAAACTTTGTTTTACTGAATAAATAGTAGTAGTAGCACCCCTACCATACCTAACCCGCCAACCTCATTGGACAAAGGCTCCGCCTCTTTACAAATCCTAATTCGACCCCTGACAGGAGAAATAAACAGTTTTTTCAACTACTAAATTATTCAAAACTACTACTAAAAACTACTGCTAAGAAGACACATTTCACCCTAATCTTTAAACAAAATTGAGTTTTAATGTTTAGCTGAAATTACTCAAATGTGTTTTATGTCAGCCTTCCCCAAAAATAACAGAAATAATTGGGAGCTATATGTGTCCTATGGATTTTAAAAAAAAGCCAAAATTGATCAGAAAATTCAAAAAGCTTGTGCAGCGAAACTAATGAGCTGCAGGAAATCCACAAGTCTGACAGTCCAAGACTAAATTTAGTTTCTTACAGGAGGAAATAAGAGGTGGTTTAAATAAAAGGCTCAGAATCTCACTCTTTTCAACAGCTAAATGATGTTGATAATAACATTCATTCAATTAATGGCTTTCATCATCATACATAACAATAGCAAATCAATATGCAAAATAATAATTGTGCTCATAAACTATACAACACTGCTTGAGTCCAGAGATACCTGAAGTGGTTATTTGGGTCATATAAACCTTTGTGTGAATGATGTTCGGATTCAAGGCCCATTATAATGGAAGAGACAATGGAAGATGTCTGCTTACAACCATGGCTACACTAAGAGCTAAAACGTGTTCTCTCAGCTCAAAACACCTCTGCAAATACCATTCTGCCTTTGACAGTTTTAGGCATTGCACATGTAAACAAGGCATTATGTGTATCCACAAAAAATAAGCCCCAAAAAAAGCCAAAAGTAAAAAAAACATATTTCAAAAATAAGACCTATTAATAATTCATTATATCCATTGCTCTATCCCTGGAAACGTCTTTGTATTTTGAATTGTAAATGGTTCCTTGCAGAGGTTGGGGAGATGGAGATTTAGAAAGAAAGTCTTAGAAAAAGTGCAACTTTGCAACATTCAATATTTGCTCTCAGTGTTTGATGAGAGGTGCTCTCACAGAGCTGCCTAAACTCTCACTGAAGATGCTGTGAGTACTCTCTCCTTTTTTGTTTCTCACACATCCATCATGGAATGAAATGTCAGATAGAAGAGGAGAAGGTTACAACCTAGCTACTTCAGAGGCCACTGAGAATAAGGAGGTCATGGGGTAACCACTGTTAAGGCAGTAACCTAGGTGTGTCTGTAAAAGGTGGTAAGGTCTGCAGCAGCTTACCTCTATGGGATTTTAGGGATTGGAAATCTCTATATGAATATTAGCATTAACTATTAGCACCAACATCACCACATTCAATTCTCACTATATTAAATGCCTGTAAGCCATTTTATTTGATGAATATTGAATGTCCATGTGCTTACATTACTTATTACCAAGACATTAGTCTGGCTCATCGGGTATAAAGTGTTGGGATGAATCCTGACATCACACGCCGGATGTCAGGCATTTTCCCTCCCCTTCCACTATTTCCGCTATCTTTTTTTGCAAGGGCACTGTTGCTGCATCCGGGACTTGGCGCCGCCGAAAAAATTGTGATTGGTTTAAAGAAATGCAAACAAGCCATTGCATTGTTTTTCCCCTATCCCAGAATTGCTAAGCGGTGAGCCAGACCATGTTCCAGCACTGACACAGCACTGTGGAGATAGGTCTAGCAATGCACCGAAAGACTGACGTTAATGGCTTAAAAAGAACACAAAGGTTATGTGGCAGCCTGTTCTCATGAACCATTCGTTCAAAGGGTAACAAAAAGTTAAGCACTGTAATTTATAAGCATTCCACGCGGCTGGCTGCATAGTGAGGAGGTCGGGGTAGATGGGTGGGAATTAACATACAGGACTTTCAAGCCAGACAGTGGAGTTCGCTTCCCGGGGAAAACTAAAGTCTTTCACCCAGGAAATGCATGTTCCTTAAAGAGTGTTTTAATCCAAAACACAATCTTTTTCCTAATCTTAACTGGTCGTTTTGGTGCCTAATTTTAACTTTCGTAGTGCAAAACGGTCATATTTTGTGACTAAATTTAACCGTAATATCCGCCAAAAAGACCTCCAGCTTGCGGTGCTTTGTACCCGTCTCAAAGTCACCTATTTTCTGGTAACTGAACCACCAACTACCGCTGATACAACGGAGGTCTGTAGCCAGCGTCACGAAGCTCTGTAGCGGCTTTAACAACTAGCAACTGCCACTCTGCGTCATGGAGCTCGTAGCCAGCCGGTGTCACGGACCACCCGGCGTCACGTGACCAGCCAGCAGTCTCCTAATTTCGTAGGATATCATACGTTTTGGTGTGCATACATTTTCGTACGATATCATACAGACCCGTTCATGAGAATGCGTTGCATGGGAAGTGGTGCTAAAAATATCTCCAACCCTTTAATGATCCAGGATCAGTGGCTGTATTCACTGATCAAGTCATCTTTGTTCTGGCAGACTACTCTGCATCGTGTTCTTTTGTTCTCTACTCTTTGTCCATTCACTGTGGACATGGTCATTGCCAGCAATCTGCTGTTGGAGCATTCTGTTGGACTTCTGCTTGAAGCAGACAAAAACATCTTACCATGTTTTTGAGAAAATTATTATTATTATTTTAGGGGAAGAAAAAATTGATGTATAAAATATATTCATTAATGCTGACCTTGAATTATTATATTTATATATATATATATATATATATATATATATATATATATATATAATAATATTGCAACCACACAGACTTACTACTCCTACTTTGCTGGAGAGAGTGCAGATTAACAGTATCTAGCTCTGATGTTCTGTCTAACAAACAAGTACATCACTGCAGCTGCTGCTGGTAAAGATTTAAAAGCCTTCCATGGCACCCTGTAATTACTCTTAATATTATGTGTCATCCTAACTCTGGCATTAAAAGCACGTCAGGAATGACCCTCTACAGTAATACTGTAAAACTATTAACACTCATTTGAATGTCTCTTTATCTCTCCTTTCCACCCTCTTTTACTTTTTTAAACATCCCCTATCCCATAATCCTTTCTTATCTCTCTTTAGTTCATCACTCGTGGCATGGTCTCCTCTCATACGCTCTGCTGTTCAGCAAAGTGCAGCTAGTCAGTTTGTCTGTTTTCATCCAATTTATATGCAGTGAAATATCTCAACATCTACCAGATGGATTGGCACAACATAGTGTACAGACAGTCAATGTTTCAAGATAATATATCCTCAATCACGCACACATTTTCATTTTCCCATCAACGTCATCTGTACTTTGTGTTTAGTGCTAATTAGCAGATGTTAGCATACCGACCCGGTGTCGGGTTGGATCGGGAACGACAATGGTCGGGCGCGACATTCTATCCTTTTATCCCGTGTAGTGTGTTATAATGGACGACAGCCGTAGCCACATCTGGAGCGCCTTACAATGTCCCGACAGAAAGACTATTTTGTTTGAATGTTTTTTTGCTTATCACAACTTCTTCCCTCACGTCCGTGACTTTGACCAATAGGAGCACAGAGCGCTCTTCCACGCACAACTGTAAACATGGCATGGCATCTAAAGAGGAATGATGTTATTGGTGCTATGAGGTGGAACTGTGAAACTGAGGAAATGTCACAGTCTGTCAGACTGGGTGCAAACAGGGGACTCAGAATGCAGGGCTCAGACACGCAGTAAAAGACAAAAAAGGGGATTTATTGTACAAAAGCGGAACAAAGATCAGGCAACGGTTTCCACAAATCACAAGGCAGAGGCTGGGTCGAAAACAGGCAGCGGTTAAAGCAGTAAATCTGGGGACTGTATCCAAAAACACTAGGCAGAGACTTTGGTCAAAAAAACAGGCAGAATGGTCAGAACAAAGGAAAAGGCTGGAATGCTAGACACAAGGGTAGACAAATTGGCACTGAACAAAGGGAAAAGGAGTGTATATATACATGACGGAGGAGGGGAGACAATAAGGTGCAGGACATTAGGGCAGGGTAGGTAATCACACAAGGCAGGAAGGCAGACAGAGACCGGAAGGAACGGAACAACAGAAACAAACCGTGAGTATCAAAACAAAACAGGAAGTAAGCAAAATAAGATGATGAATGTGAAAGAAACTGAAAACATGATCTAGGAGCGGGAGCTGGGCGTGACACAGTCGTGTTTTTTCCTTTTTGTAGGCTTTTACAAACATCAGCCAGCATCATACGCCATTGTTTGTTTACATTCTTGTTCTTGGAAGTCAGTTCCTAGCACCTCATTTCCAATTGCATTACATGTGTCGTAAGAGACGGTAAGCTCTGATTGGTCAGGGACCATCATATATTCTGTCATGTCTCTCGGCCAAGTCACAGCAAGAATAAATTAATCCATAATCGACTAATCTGGCACAAAAATATTTGGTAGTCTGAACTCGGCATAACACGCTTAACTAAGATAGGGAAGTTGGTAAATATTATCAACTTTTTGCGTTTCAGCAAGAAGGAAGTGCTCCGACTACAATTTCTTGTCTTTCAGCTTCTCATCTGCACAGGAAGTAGCATTGTGTAGATTGTTGTGCTTGTGATCACCTTGCGCCTACATTTTAGCAAATATCTATGCAGTTTTATAATGGCGCATACAGCAGAGCTGGAAGACACTATCAGTTCTCTCTACCAGAATGCACGGTGACCAGTCAGAATGTTTGCATTTCTGTTTGATTATGTGTTTCTAACAATATGATATCATAACAGAAGTTGTCTAAATGAGGCCGTAAATGAGGAACTTGTTTTGGTGGAACGTGTACGTTCAAAGGTTGTTTTAGTCGTGCAACAGAAGCCTTGGACAGATAGTCTAGCTAACTGTCTGGATTTACCCTGCAGAGATCTGAGGAGCAGTTAACCATAGTCCTCATAAATCCACCGGAGTTTAAATTACATCCGAAAAAGGACATCTGAAAAGAAAACGTCCAGTGGAATTTTCGGCAGAACGAGAGCAATCCCGGAAGTGGAATGTCGTGGCTATAGACTAAATGTAGGCCAACTAAAACGTAACATTATATTCTGCTGTTTTTCAGTGCACCTAATTACATGTGCACACGCCTCTAAATAAATTACCATCAAAGTGGTTTTACCCTCTAATGTAAATGTGTGACTATCTTGTACATGACAAATGCTCAAGGTAGGTGTTGCTTTTCTATAATAATAGCAGATAGAATAGAATAGAATTCTTTATTGTCATTGTACAGGATACAATGAAATTGGATGGCAATCCTCTTGGTGCTTTGCAAATAAATAAAATAGAATTTAAAAACACCTTCCTCCCACATACTCCACATACCACAATTTTCCAGTGCATACATAAAACAATGAGGTAGCATGGATGGTAAGTGAGTGCTTACATGCTTACAGTGCATACAGTTTGACACTCAGAGGGGCTCAGTCCCTAAGTCCTGGTGTGGTGGTGCCAGTTGTTGCAGATGGTGTGTGAAGGTGACTGGCAGTGTTCAGTGTCCGTATTGCAGTGGGGTAAAAACAGTTTTTGAGTCTATTTGTTCAGGATTTGATGGACATGCAGTGTTTGCCAGAGGGCAACAGTGCAAACAAATGATGTCCGGGGTGTGAGGGGTCGCTGTTCCATTAGATCAGTTAGGCTGCAAGTCAGTCATACGATTTTAAAATATATTACTAAGAATTGTACAACCACAGACACCTGGAATGGTTAAAATGACTCTCTAATGCCAAGGCAACTACCATTGCTCCATACAGCTGTGTCACTTCATTCATACTAATTACAATAAGCAAGAATAGCAGCTTTAATTATACAGCTCTAGACCATCTTAAAGATAATTATCATGCATTTTATTGTAATTACCTCTGATAATCAAAGAAAAGTCCTGCTGCTGCTGACAACAGTGCAACAAAGGGATTAACTAGCAGCGGCAGTGCTTGAATACAAAGATGTCATGAAATAGAGCTGAGGTGTCCTAACAACATTCTACAAATGAACAACACTTACTCACATGGCTACTCCAACCAATCAGGCTCATTGAAAATCTGTTGACGGGGCCTCTGCATTTTTTATGTAGAGTGAGCATTCAGTATTCTGCCAGATGTTTTATTCATTGTGCTTAAATATAAATGGCATGTAATGAATGCTGAATATGTTTTCGGACGTAGTTGGTCCATTGATTATGCAAGAGTAACGTGTGTGTGTGTGTGTGTGTGTTCTTTGCTACATTTGATTCAGTTCAGTGTGTATGCACATGTTATCCTGTTGTGTGTGCAAGTGCATGCATGGATACGTTAATTTATATATATACTATCTCTGTGTGTGCCTTTCAACAATTCTGCTTTAACTGTGATTCTGACTCAAGTCTGTATTGATGCTGGCAATCAGGGGCAGGCCCAGTATCCTAAGCCCTGTCTATAATTTAGTATGTATGGCTAAGTATGTAAGGGTCAGAAATAAAGGCATATAATGTGCGTAACTTTCATGCAGGAGATTAGACTTTGTGTCCGTCGCATACCTGCCATATACTGATTTATTTACCATAACCATGGTTGTGGTAAATATGCTAAAATTCTAGTGGAACAGTAGTACAGGATGAGTACTGCTGTGATGAGTCACAAGCCTGTGACTGGGAATGAGAATGTTACGGTGGCCGACAGGGGCAGACGCCCTGCAACTTAAGAAAACACACACAAATAGACAAAACACAAGCAAATTAAGAAAACAACTTCATTAATTTGACAACACATGTGCAGCATTCAGCAAACGTGCTGCAAATGCACACAACACAACCAAATACTTAAACGCACTGCAAATAAAAAACGATGCAAAAAGAAAAGCACGCAAACCCCGAAAAAAGAAGCGATGCAAAAAGAAAAACAACTTCATTAATTTGACAACACATGTGTAGCATTCAGCAAACGCACTGCAAATACACACAACACAACCAAATAGATAAACGCACTGCAAATACACACAACACAACCAAATAGATAAACGCACTGCAAACACACACAACACAACCAAACAGATAAATGTGCTGCAAATATGAAACGATGCAAAAGGAAAAGCACACAAACCCAGAAAACAAATGCAACAAAAAAACGCTGCATCCAGATTACACAACGGAAGTTCTCCAGACCCCTAGAGGGAGCAGCTAAGTGGAACAGCTGGATTTTCGACCCCACGGGGAGAGAGCGCTCTGCCTTTTTATTAGAGTCGGGTATGGCTGCAGCCTGGAGAACTCCATAGACTGTATATTAAATTCATATTATTATTATTATTATTATTATTATTATTAATAACATAATATATTAATAATATACAGTCTATGCTCCAGTCTCATGCCCTCCCGGCTGGTGTCGTCCCCGAGCTTCTGTTTTTCAAAATAAAAGCTCGCATGTGGTCCCTATGTCTTCGTACTTTGGTGTGTTGGATGTTTGTGAACTAAACAGTACGGCAATCATGCTAATAAATACAATAACTTTTTCAGCAGATGTCTTACTTACAACACGATGGAGTTAGCAAAGCAGTTTTGTGTTTATATGTGCGAGCGGGATTTATTCAGTTTGATAAATCCCACGGTAAATCGGCTGGTTTACTAAACAGGGAGGGACTATAAATCCTGTCTGTTTTTTGTATTTCAAGAGCGAATTGCTCCACAATATGAATACAGATTAATCACTTATTTTGTTGGTAACCGTTGTTGTATAATCACAATATTACACTTGAGGAGGCCTATACTTCAGTAATGCGCCTTTCGGACCTCGAAATTAAACCCTCTCATGTGGCTTAAACAAACGTCAACGTTAAACGCTGATGCAGTTTTAAATGTTTTATCACCACGAGTTTACAGACGTCTCTGCTGATTGAGTATCACCTGTGACCTGAGCCAAGACACACCCACCAAACGAGAGAAAACATATCTCAAACATAGACTTAATATTTACAGTCTATGCAGTTGGTCTCTCTCTCTCTCTATCTCTCTCTCTCTCTCTCTCTCTCTCTCTCTCTCTCTCTCTCTCTCTCTCTCTCTCTCTCTCTCTCTCTCTCCCTCCCCATGGGGTCGAAAATCCAGCTGTTCCACTAGCTGCTCTCTCTAGAGGTCTGGAGAACTTCCGTTGTGTAATCTGGATGCTGTGTTTTTTTTGATGCATTTGTTTTCTGGCTTTGTGTGCTTTTCTTTTTGCATCGTTTCATATTTGCAGCGCGTTTATGTATTTGGTTGTGTTGTGTGTATTTGCAGTGCGTTTATGTATTTGGTTGTGTTGTGTGCATTTGCAGCGCGTTTGCTGAATGCTGCGCATGTGTTGTCAAATTAATGAAGTTGTTTTCTTAATTTGCTTGTGTTTTGTCTATTTACGTGTGTTTTCTTAAGTTGCAGGGCGTCTGCCCCTGTCGGCCACCGTAGAATGTGCTATTTGCAACATATTCTCACTCCCAACTCATCACATACGGCTACTTGGTCAGGTCCCCTCGGCGTCATCTATCAACATGCAGGATATGGTTAGGTTAAGGCAACACAACTACTTGGTTAGGTTTAGGAAAATATTGTGGTTTGGGTTGAAATAAGTTTGTTACGTAACTTGACACGTGACATAAGTTAAGTACGTTATGTAAGTAACTTAACTTAGGGAGGTTACGTACGTAACTTAAGTTAAAATAAGTCAACTTTAACACAGTCTCCTGAGTGAAAGTCCTGTGTTTGTTCGACCCGTCCCTCCACCCCCAACCTTCTGCCTAGGCGGACTTAATCGCTCTTTATACTCGCTCATCTCTCAGCACCATGGTCGAGCAGTTGAAAGCCTGATGCATCTCATACAGCGGTTAAAGGTGGCCATGTGTGTCTGTATCAGATGCTGAGGGCCACTGACCATCTGCCGTATTTGACAAGTTTGGAATGAAGAACGGGTTATTTGACATGCATGGACGGTGCATGCTGTTTATCCAGGCATCATTTTCTGAGTTCCAGCATGTCTGTGTGCGTTAGAATTGTTTGCAGGTGGCTCTGATAGCAAGACAAGTATTTAATAAGGTACTTGACAACCCTCAAAATGCCTGCCGTTACGTTTTGAGAGAATTAAAGCATCAACCCCTCTGAACTCCTCGGCTTCCTACCTTTCTGAAAAAATAAAACGCTTGGTGAATTCCCTGGTGGGTGTGAGAGAAGATGAGGATCACAAAAGGTATGAATGAAAGAGAGAGGACTACAGTATGAGTCAGCATGCTGCATGTGGGTGTTTGTGTGTGGTTGGAGACCTGTTCACCCCCGGCTTCAGTGACATTATTGTTCTGCAGTGATCCATCAGATTCGAAGGCCAAATAACTGCAATCACACTCTGTCAATGCAAACACAGTTGCTTTATTATAGCCACAGAATATCAGCAAGCACATAAAAAACACACATACACAAACATATATCAGGAACTCAGAGCTGTTAACTCAAGCGTAGTGATGCCAGACCTCAGCTCAGCCCCTAAACAACCCAGGCTGAAAAACACCAGGCCCTAAGTAATCATTAAAAGCCATTCACATACCCAGGAGCTTTGCTTGAAACCTTGTTTATGTTTAGCCAGTAGGCCTATAGGAGCTGTCACTGTTACAGCTATGCACTCGCAGGCCATTAGCAAAGGCAAACATATAATTGTACCTGTGGGATCCTTAACAAGCAATGGAATCTCAATACTGGCTCTCAGGACTGAGAAAACACTAGATCAATACTACAGAAGTCCCTTTCCGACTGGAGAGATTTTTGCAGTTCCTAGAACATAACGTTCCTAGAACCCTTGTTTTCTCTTGTTCCGACTGGACCAATTTGGGGATTATTAAGTTCCTCTGACTGCAGTTCCTGTAACTCTTTCAGCTCCTACTTCAGGGCAGGGTCTTTTCCCTTTTCCGCATGGGAACCCTTAGTGACCTAGCAACATCTGAAACACAAACAGTACATATTCTTCACTGTCTGTTGCAATTCGCCTACGTAGGCCTCCTCCATGCTGGTTTGTTCAATTCAATTCAATTTTATTTATAGTATCAAATCATAACAAGAGTTATCTCGAGACACTTTACAGATAGAGTAGGTCTAGACCAAACTCTGTACTTTACGAAGCCCCAATTATTACAGTGGTTGCCTCAAGAGCAAGCATTAGCAGTAGCTATTGCGACAGTGGCAAGGAAAAACTCCCTTTTTTTTGTTAGGAAGAAACCTCGGACAGACCCAGACTCTTGGTAGGCGGTGTCTGACGGCACCAGTTGGGGGAGTGGTGAATGGTGGCAATAATAGTCATAATAAAGATAGTGAAGCAGTGATCACAATGGTAGTCATAGTAGTTCATGTCATAGTAGGGCACAGCAGGGCGTTACGGGGTGTAGTGTGGCACAGCAGCCTGGGTGGACGCGGTTGGACGCGGCAGGACGCAGTCGGACACTGCGGGGAAATGCAGAGCGTAGCAGGGTGTAGTAAGTCCATAGCGTCAGCTGCACCCAGGACCCCGGTGTAGGTGCCACCCAATTCCAAGGCGATGTTCTGGGTGAAGAAGAAGCAAAGGGACTCCGGGGAGAAAACTCCCCAGAGATAGGTTAGTAACAGGCATTTCTGGGACTAAGATGCACACAAAAGGAGACAAGTGAAAAGAGGGAAGAGGGAGCGGCTCATTGTGTCCTTGGAAGGAGCTTCCCACAGCAGTCTAGAGTTATAATAGTATAACTAAGAGAGGCAGGCTAAAGAGAGGGGCCCTGGACCGGGCTCGTACTCTCCCCTGCCGGAACGGGCTTGTACTTCCTGCCTCCCTCTACTCTACTCTACTATGCTGCAACTCCTCACTCCCTAACTATAAGCTTTATCAAAGATGATGGTTTTCAGTTTATTCTTAAATGTGGCGACGGTGTCAGCCCCCCGAACCCAAGTTGGGAGCTGGTTCCACAGGAGAGGAGCCTGGTAGCTGAAGGCTCTGGCTCCCATTCTACTTTTAGAGACTCTAGGAACCACAAGTAGCTCTGAGTTCTGGGAGCGTAGTGCTCTAGTGGGACAATAAGGTACTAAAAGCTCTTCTATGTATGATGGTGCTTGACCATTTAGTGCTTTGTAGGTCAGGAGAAGGATTTTAAATTCAATCCTGGATTTTACAGGAAGCCAATGCAGAGAAGCTAATACAGGAGAAATGTGATCTCTTTTGTTAGTTCTTGTCAGAACACGTGCTGCAGCATTCTGGATCAGCTGGAGGGTCTTGAGGGACTTATTTGAGCAGCCTGATAGTAAAGAATTACAGTAGTCCAGCCGGGAAGTTACGAATGCATGGACTAGTTTTTCAGCATCGTTTTGAGACAGGATGTTCCTGATTTTGGCAATGTTACGAAGATGGAAAAAGGCTGTTCTTGAGGTTTGTTTTAAGTGGGCGTTAAAGGATAGATCCTGGTCAAAAATGACTCCTAGATTTCTGACAGTAGTGCTGGAGGCCAGGGCAATACCATCTAGGGTAGCTATATATTTAGATAATGAAGTTCGGTGGTGCTTGGGTCCCAGCACAATAACTTCCGTTTTGTTTGAGTTCAACATCAGAAAATTGTGGGTCAAAATTGTTGTTGTATGTGGCGCTAAAGTCAAGTGACGACGCTATAAAGACCGTTGCCGTGCTTGCGTCATTCCCTTACCCCTCCTACCAGTTCCTATGGCCACTTGGCCAGTGCGAATGCAAATGGAAAAAAACGGTTTTGGGGGAGAGTAGTTAGTAGAACTGTTTAGAAGTGGACTGTTCCTATAACTATTTTCCTGTAACTACTTGGTCGGAAAGAGGCTATAGCCTAACACATGTATCCACTACTGTAGCACCACTCCATACTGTATGACAACCTCTTTGATGCCCAGAGAAACCGTCTTGGCAGTGAATACGCCTCTTAACACCAGTAACATCTTAAATTAGGTATAAATAAACCAAACACTAAAACATTTTTTTATCCTAAAGTAAGTCTTTAATACACATTCACTTAAGTACTATATTACACACTAATATATGTGTAATTGTGCTTTCAAATCTCTCTTTAAAGACTCTTTTTGAGCTAGTCTGCACAGAAGTGTTTAACATGCCTTAACAGAAAAGCAAACCATTCAAACAGAGAAAAAGGTTTTTCCTTGTTAATTCGATGATTTGCATTACAGTAAAATTTGTTCCCAATATTTGCATGACTTTTTCCCTTCCTTTTCACACACTGTAGCTTTTATGATTTGGCCTTTATTGGATTTTCTCTCAGGCATAAAAAAAAAGCTTTACAGTAGCAATGGATGCTCTATTTTTTCATAACATAGCCCACATGCACTACATGTACAGTTGTCGCTTAGTAAATTGAAAATATGGTGAGGTTTTGTCAGGGCCTGGGTATCAATCATAGGTGTGATTGGCAAAGGATAAAAAAGCAGGAAAATACCATGACGCAGCAACAGAACATTCGTCCTTATGCCTCATTTGAAATAAGACAATGCTGTTGCAAAAGAATACAAACGGCAACATCAAGAATGAAGAACGCAGACATGATGATGGCGTCATTCACGTGCATATTAAGTAGCCACATGCATCTGTTTTGGTCTTATACTGTAATACAGCCACAGGTTTACCACTCCAGAGGAGAGGATGGTTCATTTAGACAGCAGCTAAGTTTACAAGAGTTTGTCCAAAATTCAAGATTCGTTGCAAACTAAGATAAACAGTTAGACTACAAACTGACATCTTTCATTTTAGCTTGTTTGTAAAAAGTCGCTATTTGCATTCTTACCAGTGTATCTTGATTGGTTGGAAATGAATGCAAAGAAAGTTACTTTATGAACTTCACTTTAAGATTTGTAATTGTTTATTATTTATTTACTGTAAACAAAAGAAAAATGTGTGAATCTGTCATTATTGCACAATTCCTACAAGTACCTAACCTAACTGAGATGTAACACTAACACTTTGCTTATACAGTACAAACAAAATGGTCCAAAAACCGGTTGCCACAGCAGGACATTTGTAACCTTTACGTTTTTCTAATAAGGAATGTAACAATTCTCCTGGACAGAAAAGGGAGTGGACAATGTCCCAAATGACAAAAACAGTAAAAAAAAAACGATACAAACAACTCAGTCCTAAAACTGTATGCTGATATACATAGTCAATATAGTGTGCAGTAACTGCTAAATAATGTTGATTACTCACTGACGTCCAGTGATCACCGGTTAATGAGACAGCGTTTGCAGCACTTTGCAGCAGTTCCAGTTGGGCTGCTTTCTCCGTGTCGTACAGGCTGTGTATGCGTGAAACTACTGTCCCCCTCGACAACTTTTTAAAAGTAAACTTTCCATTCAGAATCTTATTGGCATCCATTTCGGCGTCTCGTGCTCGCCATCCACTCAAAACTTAACGTTAGCCTACTACTCTTTGGCCGGCTCGCAAGCCCAAACAAGTGTGTGCGGCATGCCTGTTGTTTTGTTTCCGGTCTAGCTAGATTCGGTGTGGTGTTGTAGTTTATCTAACGTTACTAGTTGTTGCAACAGCATGTGAAAAAAACTACTAAGTTTGCTAGGCCAAAAAGAACGTTAATCTCGCGATAAAAAAATTGACGCCGTTAAAATGGGTTTGCGTTAACGCCGTTAATAACGCGTTTAACTGACAGCACTAGTGTTGACCTTTCATTTGATCCTGTTTGCTTGCTTCACCGTTGCCATCCTCTTGAACAACATTAAACACAACATATAGTTCCTGAGTGGTTTCATCTACCCTGTTCAACATGTTGAAGCTCCCCGGTGGCACGGTAGCGCTGTAGCTGGCCGGTGAGGGCTGCTTGAAGGCGCCGTCCACACGCTGCTGCCGTAAAACTGGACACAGCAACGTAAGTGCCGCTGCGGCGACATCGGGTCCTCTTCCAGCATTGCTGGAGGACAACAGGCATCTACAAAAACGGTGCTGTACAAAAACGTAATTATAGTTCACCTCAAACTTTTTATTTTTGTATTTATTTAATTTGTATTATTTCTTCCCCAAGCTCATAAAATAAATTTGGGTCGCACATAAATTGACAGGGTCGGTCGGAAACCAGAACCAAAAAAAAATGTGTTATGCCTCATGCATTTTTATATGTGCAGTCAAGTAAACTAACACACTCACAACAGACCACTACTGCCACATCCTCTGAGCTCATTTGGCACTGTGTTCTCTATCTGATTACATTAATCCCACATGGGTTATCGTTCTGTCAAACATCCTCCAGCTAAAGGCTGCAGTTGGTCAATTACATTGTTCGTGTGTGTTTAAGTGTGTGTGTGTGTGTCTGTAAACACAATGCACAAATGAATGCAGAGAGATTTGTATCTGTAAATGCGTATCTGTACCATGCCTCTAATTTGTAAGTCGTATTTCATCATTTGTAAATCAACTTCATTGTTAGCTTAATGGGAAGTATGTATGTTTACATATTATGAAAATGTTGGCCACTTTGTCTGTGTCAGCATTATTTCATATATACTGTATGGTAGTGTGAGATATCCACATTTTAATGTACATGGCCACAGGACACAAATTGGGCCATGCAATGTGCAAGGAGAAATTGTCTGTGGACTGTTGATTGTTGATGAGCTACTTTTTTATTTTTTATGCTGCTATGGAATACAAATGCATGAATTCAATGTGTATTGTTTTTGTTGCTAGTGTGGGTATTATGTATATGGATGGATAATTTTATTTTGTATAGCCAGTTTATTGTCTTTCCTGGTGGTGGTGGTGGTGTGTGTGTGTGTGTGTGTGTGTGTGTGTGTGTGTGTGTATGTGTGTGTGTGTGTGTGTGTGTGTGAGTTCTTGTTTAACTACATTCATGGGGTTCAAAAACCGGGAATACAGTATACTTGTGGGGTCCGGACAGCTTTGTGGGGCCAAAATGCTGGACCCCACAAGTTTAAAGGGCTGTTTGAGGGTTAAGACTTGGTTTTAGGATTAGGGTTAGAATTAGGTTATGGTTAGGGTGAGGGTAAGGGTTAAAGTTAGGCATTTAGTTGTGATGGTTAAGGTTAGGGTAAGGGGCTATAAAAACTATCATTATTTCAATGACGGGTCCCCACAAAGATAGTGCCATGCACTGTGTGTGTGTGTGTGTGTGTGTGTGTGTGTGTGTGTGTGTGTGTGTGTGTGTGTGTGTGTGTGTCACAATCACATATTGTACCTGCTTGGCTGAGTCATGCTGCTACAACAGGCCATGTCTACATTAAAAGAGATAAAATTGAAAACAAAAACGTTCCTCTCCGTCAGTCTTTGGCTCCATCCAAACTGCTGGAATTTTCCCCAACCCGCTCTTAACACCGGATTAAGTTAATTGACACACACACAATAAAACAAAAAGTGCTGCAGCCAATGCCACATTGTTGAAAACCTGGAATAACTCCTACAGTATTACAGCCTGGCTAATGGGGCTCAGGTAAAGCTACTGTAGGTGGACCAATCATCTGCTTTATTGGAACAAAAATGATTTCAGAAACATTCATTAAAAACATACAGCAAGGTTTGGAAGTGGAAGGTGTCTCCCCCCCAGCCAAGCACGACGCTGAATAAGAAAAGCCAATAAAAAAAATAATAGCACAGCTGATCCCCCTCCTTACAACCAAACACACCACAAAGATTGATGCCTGAGAGGAAACCGCCCTCCAGAAAGCCAGGAAGACCCAAGAACAGCTGGTCAGTCGAAGCAGAACTCAAGGAAACATCATCCTGAAAGGAAGAAGACAAGACTACCCAACCAGCTAGATAATGTTCATGAATGACCTATGCTCCCCAAAGAGAAAATAGGTTAAATGAATGGGGAATTTACAGTACAAAATTGTCATTTTAGATCAAAATGATCATTTACACGATTCGTCCAAACGGCCCCATTAATCTATTATTACAGTTTTGGTCATCATGGAGGCATGCGAGAAAAAACTGTTTTTTATGCAGACTAACAGATATGTAAGAACTCATCTTAGAACCAGCAGTGTGTTCTCAACTTAAAATGATGTATTCATTAATTGAGAGTTCAAATGCTCACTTTATTAGATAGATAGATAGATAGATAGATAGATAGATAGATAGATAGATAGATAGATAGATAGATAGATAGATACTTTATTGATCCCCAAGGGGAAATTCAAGGTTCCAGTAGCTTAAGACATCACACACAACATACACATACATCATAAACAGGATGATAAAATAACAAATAACACAAAAACAAACAAATCCACGTGGATAATGTGGACAACAAAAGAAAAGATACTAATACATTAATTAGAAGTTAGTTCCTGATTTGTTCTTTAGTTTTTCATGATTTTGTAAAGGCCTCTAGATTTGCATGGGCTGATTAAACCTCTCTGTCCTAATGTTCCCTTTTGCATTGGGACTAACCTTTACCTCTCTCGCCCTGCCGGGATAACCTTCCCAGAAGGCTGTGCACCATCAGCCCACCGCCAGGCCTGTCATGCTCCATTTGGAGCTCATCACGCTATGAACCCCAGCTGACAGGCTGTCGTTGCCACAGACCTTGCTGTCCTCTTAGTGGGACACAAAGGTGTTTAAAACATATGCCTTTTTTTCTACCATGTTCTCTTTCAGAATCATGGAAAATAACACAAACAGCAGTTTAAATTTGTGTGTCAGCTATTTCTAACTAAATCCTTTTGTTTTTAAAACCCAGTTATACTTAACAATTAATCAGATAAAAGCCAACCAAGGTAGAGCTGCATTCACAGACCTTTTATTGAATAAAATGAGATATTCATTAAGTTTTGCAATGAATTGCCTTTTTTATCCCATTTATTTATATTTGAAGTTATTACAGTTTTAGATTTTCTCATTACATTGTCTTAATATTTCATAGAGATGCTCAATAAGAATAATCAAACACCTTGGGGAATGTGTGTTTCATAAACGACTTCCTCGGGTTTCAAAACATTTAAGAACTTGTCTTCTTCCTTGGAACCAACAAATTACTTCTCTTTACATTTTCTGTTTTAGGACCTTTTAAATACTTAGAATAGCAAGTTAATAGATTGCTTTAAGTTATTTAAAATTAGATTTGGTTGTGAGAACCTCACTGTAAGTGTTTTAAATAATTGTTGCAAAGATTACTCATCACTGTCAACTATGGTTATGGTGACATACTTTCCCAATGGCAGATTAGATGACACAAAGTCCCACGTACGTAAAGCACCTTTCACCCTATTGTGGCCTAAGGCAGCATTATATATACTGTTCTCAAGGTTCTACCAGGGAAGAGACATTAAAATTTCAGAGACGAATAACTTCTCAGAGTGCCCACATCAATATTTAATGTGCTCTATTTCTCCGTACGAGACCAGTGTGCGTGCACTTGTGTGTCTGTGTGTGTGTGTGTGTGTGTGTGTGTGTGTGTGTGTGTGTGTGTGTGTGTGTGTGTGTGTGTGTGTGCAGACTGTAATTACCTCGCTGCTGCAAAAACACTAATAGAGGAAGAGAGGGAATGAGAGTGAGGAGTATAAAAAAAGGGCAGAGTGGGGGGGATACAAAAAGTCAGACTACTCAGTAAAACATGATTATGATAATTTACACTGTTGAAGGGGCATTGTAAAGGTTTCAACTTCCTTGCACTGTAATTAGCATGTGTGCAAGAAGCATGTGTGCACCCGTGGGTGTTCATACACACACACAAATATAAGGCTCTCTCGTTCTCTCTCTCTGACAACGTGTTTCACACACATTACAAGTAGTCAAAGGACAAAGTGATGCCAGTCATCCAAACGCGTATTGTCACACTCGAACCACAGATTATGTGTGAATTTGAAATCTATTTACACATCAAGTGATTTGTGTTTGAGTTGGCCTCAAGACACAATGTAGCTGAGTTCAAGGAGTGAGTTAGAAGTGTTTGTATTTTAATTTTAGATCAATAACACACAAAAGCAGGAAGAAAGTCACCCACACATCATCAACATCATCTGAAAAGACTGACAGTGATGATGCACAAATCTGTAAGAATCAATATATTTTGCCATTATGGATTTGGAATGTCTTTATTGCTGACTGTATATAGCAATATACAACATGTGGTAAAAAAACACCTACTGTAGTACTTTTACATGCAGACCAATACCACAGTTGAATAATCAGCTTCAGACAATAGTTTCATAACATTTGCACAGTTTAAAGTAAGAAGGGTGCTCATAAATGACTCAATGCCATCATATGGAGATCATGCTTATTTTTTATTGCAACCTGTTATATGAAATGATAAAACCATAGAAGAACTACTTTCTTTAGTACAGACTCCATCCATGTGGTCGTACGTGTCATGTCTAGGGACGTACGTACTATAGTATATATATTCTGCTGTTACATATGCAGTAGTATAGGCCCTCTGTCGAGACAGGATAATTAAGTCAAGGAGGAAGGCTCTATTCACACAATAGATCACTGTGGATTTGAATTTACACATTTTATGACCTGAAGTAATTGTTTACCAAGCATTTACAGGGGGGATGAAAGATGACACAATCCTCACAGGCAAAGGTCCAGTCCACAAAAAGTGGTGACATGGACATTTTGTATGGGTTTTAAATCATTTAGATATTCTTCTTAAAATTAAATTACCCCATCTATCTCCTATAAAATCAACCAGGTCTAAATACAGCTTCACTTACAAAGAT